>NC_091758.1:9077500-9310000 GCF_043380555.1 Nothobranchius furzeri
AATCCTTCAGTTCATGTAAATCTGCACCAGGTGGTCTGATGAACATGAAAACCATTACTATCAAGAACTTAGCTGATAAAGTCAAAACAGTTCTCCATAGTACTGAGGAGTGACTTCAGCATGAAAATGATCATTTGTTTTTGTAAATCTATGCTTTATTCTCCTCAGCTGGTGAACCACCATATCCAAAACACTGTAAGGTATTTTGTTTTGCATTCTAGGTCTAATTTTGATAATGGACTCCAGGGTGTTGATGTACCAACCTACCAAACTAGCTGATGCTTCCGTTTAGGTTTGGTTGCACTAGAAAATCTATATCAAATACACATAAATCATGCATTACTATACAAATCACTACAATTAGAGGAACACATGGACATGGAGGGCCAACATAAAACATCTGTATTAGTTAAACAACATCCGTATTAGTTAAACATGGTTAAACCAATGCAGACATGGAGTATGCATGCATGTAATGATGCTTTCACATTTTATTCTTGGACCATGAGTACTTTTCTCAGATGAAGTTTCTGACACAAAATCTGTTTATTCTTTTTATTTTCAGCATCTTATTTCCAGTGTTGGGGAGTAACTGAATACATGAATTAAACGTACAGTATTTAGAATACTAAAGATGAATAACTGTATTCAGTTACAGTTACTATTTTTAAACATGGTATTTAGAATACAGTTACTTTCGTAATACCATTGGAATACATGTGTTTTCCACTTTCCACTCGAAAGATTGATGAATAAATTTCAGGCAACGCATTTCTCTGAGTTGTGGAGGCTATCTATCCCATAATGCACCTAAACGACGTGCCTCTGTAACCATAGCAACGCTATGGCCTAAACCGTGAGATGGCTACACCCCTGACTAGCAAGCACCAGGGTTAGCGTGAGTGGCCAGGTATGGATTCAGACCTGGAGGTGGAGTAGGTGGAGCCACAATCGCAGCCAAATCAACCTACTAGCAGTGAAAGAAAAAATGCATTCACTTCCTGGAAATTCAAGCAGTTTTACACTCTAAAAGAGGAGCAACGTGCACAAAATCTGACGGTGCAGTGCAATCTTTGTCTCCCAGCTAACAACCTACTAGCTGCGGCCAAAGACTCAACATCTAATCCGAAGAAACACCTTAAAGTTATATTCCACACCAAAGTGAAAATGTATCTATTACCGTATTTACCAGAGTTAGATGAGAGAGTAAAAAGCATTTAGTGACCAGCGCAGTAATTCTCCTGATCCGGCAGCAGTTTGTTTGCTTTTGCCTGGCATAAACAATGGAGTGAATGGGAACTAGTAGCACTTTGGTTGCAAACGACTCAATAGTTGTACCAATTATTCCTGGTGAGCTCAATAGTTATGTCAACTGCAAATGAAAAGTAAGAAGTAGCACGAAGGATGGTGTTAAAGACAGTAACGCTATATTCAACCACTTTGTGACTTTATTACAGAAATAGAATATGTTGACAATTTATAAGTAAGGTAACAAAAATAATGAAATTGTTTTATTTCCCCGGTCAGTTCATATTGTTTAGCATAAACATGTCCTCTGTTTACCTGCGGGAGTAGCTACCAACACACACGGTGATGTTTAATAGACTTAAATGCTGATCGTAAGGGGAACTATTCCAAGTATTTAGAGTACAGTACTAAATTTCCAAAGTATTCTCCCCAACACTGCTTATCTCATGTGACACGGAAACAAGTTCTTTTGTACCATCTCAAAGGTGTGGCTTCTTTCTGCTCCTACCTGGTGGCTATCCGGTCTCCTAGATGGTTTCTGTTCTGTGGAGGACTGCTGCACCGTCTGCAGCGTGCCTCCAGATCGCTTCAGGACATCGTCTTCCACGTGGGCTATTGTGATTTGACCTGTCTCCTCCTGTAGGACAAGAATCAGACCGCAGCATCCATCTAGCTGATTATCTCTCTTGTCTACTGAGGAATGTGTAAGTGGCCCCATTTTTGACCAAACTCGCCTCAGCTGCTGGATATGTGGGTGCATGGACTCTGACTGCTGCTGTGGTTGTAACTGGAGTTGGAGGCTGCTGGATGAACAGAGCAGGGACTTTCTGCAAAAACAGAGACCCAAAGATAAATGGGACTCCTCCTAGCTGAAACCATCTGACTGTTCTCCTGGCTTACTGGCAGACTGACCTTCTCCAGTTCCAGGAGCAGAGTCTGGAGCTGGTCCACCACAGTAAAAACAACAAGAGTTTCCTCAGCTTTCCCCGGGAGACACAAGTCTGGTTTGCATTTCTGGATCTCAGCCACCGTTCTCCTCATGGACTGAATCTTCTGCTCAACCATCTGTGATCACAAAGACAAAATAATAAAGGTAAACAACAAAGCAGTTGAAAGAGCGTCTTTTTTACAGGTCTCACCTTGAGGTTGTCCTCTCTGGGGCTAGGAAAAGCCTCTGGAGAAGACAGCAGTGTCTTAATCTCTGTTACATCATTCTCCATCTGTCTCACTTCACTTTCAATAGCCTCCACCTCCTTAAGAAGGCACCCAGACATTCGTTAGTTAACGGGGAATTCAAAAAGAAAACAGGGTTTGATTCTGGAACTCACATCAGCAGCATGCTCCAGCTGAGATAAAGGAGATGTGAAGCTGTCCTGAACATCCGCCACTTGACAATCTGCCTCCACTAGTTGTTCCTGGAGGGCTGTGACATCACAAACCTGCGACATTTCCTTCAGGACTGAGCTGAAACCTTGCAGCGTCTTCCGGATCTGGGATGCGTCATTCAGCACACTCTGCACCAGATCATCAGACATCAGAACACAATTGAATGCTGTGAAACTAAACAGAGTGTGTGAAGTGCAGCATGTAGAGGTGGGAGCACGGGCAGAGGAGTGACCTGCAGGGCGTGAATGTGGCTCCTCAAGCATTTGGCTGTGGTATACGTGCAGGGAGCAGCAAGCCATGACTGAGCCTCAGCCATCCAGCTTTTAGAGCTGTTGATCATCTCCTGATGCTCATGGAGCCACGTGTGTATCTGAGCAGAAACAGCATCACCTCAGCACAGACAGCAACCCTTACACACACCTCTACACGTTCAAGAGGTGTGCAAATTTGAGATCTATGCAACAACTAACATCAGAGTATGACATGGCTTCACATTTATCAGACACAACTTCATTCATAAACATGGAGGAAACACCTTGCTCAGTAAGGTGGTCCTCTGCTCTGCCTGTTTGGACACCAAGGAGTGAAGCTGCTGGACCTCCACCAGTCTCTCTGTGAGGATCAGGGCCTCCTCTGGCTTCTCCAGGTCTTGCATTTCCACTTCTAGTGTTGCCTGGCGGGAATGCCACCGGTCCAGCTCATCCCACACACGCTGAGTACGGATGCAAGACACCAGTTATGTTGTTCAGGACTTTTTGATTTGAGATGCCATGAAATTAATGATTTTCTACAAAATATGAGTGTTTTCAAATAATTACATAGATTTACTTCACAATTCTACAAAACTCAACACAGAAACCTAAGAAAGCACCTTCTGTGTGATCTTTGCTTTAGTCACAGTGGAACTTCTCTCCTCCAGCCGGTTCTGAACTGATCTCAGACCTGCAAGGATGTCAGAAAGCTTGGCCCCCAGCCTGTGAACGGGACCACTTCTCTCCACTGCCTCTCCGATCTGATGAGCAAAGCATGACCAGATACAGACGGGAGAAACTTGAACAGGTGTGACAGCAGAGTAAAAACTACCACGGTCCTCTGAGACAAACTCTAAAGACAATAAAACTTAAGCATTACTGAGACCCAGGGCTAAGTGACACTGTTATGGAAATTTTATATTTCATTACTTTAGTCCTATTAACAGATCTATTAACTGAATGTCCTGAAAGCATTCACACACACACACACACACACACACACACACACACACACACACACACACACACACACACACACACACACACACACACACACACACACACACACACACACACACACACACACACACACACATACACACACACACACACACACACACACACACACACATTATTGTCCTCCGATACACACACAAACACTCTCACATGATCTACTCCCATTCCTTTCTTATCTCTTCTGTATAAATAAAGTCTGTGACCAGATGTTCGGGGCATTTGCCCTGCGCACTTGCCACTAAATCATGATTTGGTTGTATGTCTAACTTATTGTTTCTAGTTCCCTTTCCTCTTCGACTCCAGGAAATGGGTGTATTGATAAAATCCCTAACAGACACTTTAACACACTTTGACTTCCCGTAAGAAGGTGCAGGAGTGCTGCTCAGGGCCTAAATCCCCAGATGTGTTGTTCTCGTTTGCTCCAAAAGAGAAGAACCTAGGATCAAGTCCTTAAGTGCTGCTTTGTCATGCAAGCTGACGGATTCTTCTTTCTCTCTTGTGAAATGCTTTGACCACATCTGAAAGTGAAGTGCTGTGAAACTGTGTGGAGATCTGATTTAAAGCTGCCCTTACTGTACTGTAAAGCTGGAACCTCAGATCCCACTTCTCTGTCTTACGTTTTGCCTCTTTGCCCTCCCTTTTCAAACAACAAATCAAATCACACTAAGAAAAACAGCAGAAATGAGTGAATAAACAGGTGAGGAGCTCATCCATCAAAGAGCGACAGGGCAGAAGACCCAAGAGAGGAGATTCAGACATAACTAATCAAAGATCGAGTCAAGAGCTGCTGAGAATATATATATATATATATGTGTGTGTGTGTGTGTGTGTGTGTGTGTTCTTTATTTATTTAAGCTGTGATGTAATTTAAGGTTTGTTTGGTAAACGATAAAAGAAATAGACGTGTTTGATCAGTGTTACAACAGAAAGCTGCTGTGAATAAACAGAACGTATTTGAGTTAGAAGCAAACAAAATCAAGTGAATGACAACACAAGTCCATCGTCTGTTGAAAATATGCTTAGTGCTAAAAAAAACAACCTTCAAAGCTTGAAAGTTTTGTTACCTTCATTTCCACTTCCTGCAGAGATGTTGTGACTTCCTGTAGTTGGCTGTCCAGCTCAGCCGGGACCAGAGCATGCACGTCAGAGTATTTCACATTAAGGTTCTCCTTAATCCGCTGCAGTAAAACTTTGTGAGCACACAGCTGGCCGTACAGCTCCTGGAATCAAACAAAGATCTGCTTTAGAAAACGGAACTGCAGAAACAAACAGCATTGAGGCAGGAGGCCAGTTTCATTCAGATGAACAGTAGCCAATTCTGTTGGCATGTAGATAAAACACAATCAATGAAAAACTTAAACCAGAGCTGAGAATTAAACCCATGTGAAAAGAACAAGCTCCTCTCAGGAGTAGGGACACAAACTCTTTCCAAATCTAAACATAAACTCCAGAAAAAAACCTTTAGAAAATGGACTGTTCTAAAATAACACACACGCGCGCGCACACACACACACACACACACACACACACACAGACACACACACACGTCTGCTCTCATTAGAGACTCATCTCGTCCTCGCTGAGCAGAACAGAACCTCTAACCACGCTGACACGTATCTGACTTGGGGGTGGGATTTGACTCTGGACTAAAGTTTGATGCTCACATGAACTCGGTGACCCGGTCCTGTTATTTCCATCTGCGACTCTGTACCAAAATCACGCCTATGCTGTCGAATGCCCACCTGGAGCGGGTACTCCATGCATTTGTAATCTCATGGCTAGATTATTGTAACTCTCTTTATGCTGGGCTGACTCAGTCATCATCGCACCTTCAGCTGGTGCAGAGCTGAGCTCTAAGTTTCTGACTGGGCCTCGGATCACATCGGTCCTGTGCTGGGCTCGCTGCACTGGCTTCCGGTCTGTGTTCTGGTGTTTGTTTTTAATACCGTTTAGGCAGCTGCCCCCCTCTATTAACTGAGCTCCTGAACAGACATGTTCCATCAGGCTCTGATCAGGGCCTGCTCGCTGTCCCTCGTAGGTTTCAGACTCGCGGCGACCGGGCTTTCTCCGTTTTAGCTCCTCGCTCTGGAACCAGCTCATCCCTGCCGGATTTTAAGAGTCATCTTAAAACTCTTTTTTTCGCTCAGCGTTCCCTGATCATGTTTGAGATTGGCCCTTAGTTGTGTGTTGCCCTCTCTCTGTTTTTTCTTATTCCTATTACATTTTTCTTAATCCATGTTTTAAATATTTTCTCATGTTTTTGTGTTATTTTAATTTATTGCACTGAGTTCTGGTTTTGTTTTATGTGCTGTGTGCAGCGCCTTGGGTTCCCTGTGGACGGCGCTTTTAAAGTAAAGCCTGATCGTTCATATCTTCACCAGGTTTAATAAAAATACCTGAAAACAAAGTGAAGTCTTCCGGAGGACAATGGGGATGATAAACATCGGTTACGCTGCTTTTCTGTACAAAAACGGATTGGAGGAGGATGTTTTAACTTGTCTGTATTTTTGTGGGATCTAGAGAAGCAAACGTGTGTAAATGGTCTTGTAAATGCAGTTTAAACAACTTTTTTGATCAAAGTTTCACCACAAGATGGCACTGTGATTTAGTTAATACCCTAGAAAGTTTATTTAACATGTTTATTTAAAGTATTATTTTTCATGTTTTCAATACATTTCGTAGCATTTACAGGTGCACATAATTAATATTTTTTGATATTTGAGTAATTTTGAATTGGTTTATTTTGATAAGGTGTGTTTAAGAGCGCTGTAACGTCACTTCCTGTCTCTCGAAGCTTCGGAGATTTTATTGATGCGCACGGTCAATTTGTGCCAATTAAGAACATTTGAGAAGAAGGTTAAGTGTTTTCAAGTCTACCGGTTTGTCTACTAGCAGGCCAAAGTGGTTTATTCTTTATTTATAAACTCTGTTAGCAAACTTAAGGCAAATAACTCGTTAATTTGTACATGATTTATGCTTTTTCATTAGTTCTATGGTGTTCATGTGGTGTAAAGATAAGGAAGATGCAAGACCGCATTAAACATCAGTAAAAGGAACGCTCATGTCTCTCGTGTATGTGAACAAGCCGGCACAGGTCTGTTTGGTCTTATTTGAACCTGTGTTGCTTTAGTTCAGTGAAACATTTTGAGACAGAATAATTGTTGGTGTAAACAAAGATGCATTGATTAGCACAAGACTGTCATCACATGCAGCAGTAAGTGTAGTTTATTCTCTGAACTTGGACCTTCTCCTCCTTGAACCATCACCTTATCGTGGTGGAGGAGTTTGAGTCCCCTAATGATCCTAGGAACCATGTTGTCTGGGGCACTTTGTGCCCCTGGTAGGGTCTCCCATGACAAATTGGTCTTAGGTGAAGTGTGAGACAAAGAACGGTTCAGAGGATCTTTCATGGAGGAACTATCAAGGAGTCGGAGCACCCGGCCCGGAGGGTTACCGGGGTCCTACCCTGGAGCCAGGCCTGGGGTTGGGGCCCGTGAGTGAGCGCCTGATAGCCGGGCTTTCGCCCATGGGGCCCGGCCGGGCCCAGCCCAAACTGGATACATGGGCTCATCCAACTGTGGACCCACCACCCGCAGGAGGAACCTGAAGGGTCCGGTGCAGTGTGGATCCGGTGGCAGACCAAGGCGGGAGCCTTAACGGTCCTATCCCCGGACAAGGAAACTGGTTTTTGGGACATGGAACGTCACCTCGCTGGCGGGGAAGGAGCAGGAGCTTGTGAGAGAGGTTGAGCGGTACTGGCTAGATATAGTCAGACTCACCTCGACACACAGTATTGGCCCTGGAACCCAAGTCCTTGAGAGGGGTTGGACACTCTCCTTTGCTGGAGTGGCTCCGAGTGAGAGGCGGAGGGCTGGGGTTGGCTTTTTGTTAGCCCCAAGACTCTCTGCCTGTGTGTTGGGGTTTACCCCGGGGGACAAGAGGGTAGCTTCCCTGCGCCTTCGGGTCGGGGAACGGGTCCTGACTGTTGTTTGTGCTTAAGGGCCAAATATCAGTTCAGAGTACCCATCTTTTTGGAGTCCCTGGGATGAGTGCTAGATAGTGCTCCATCAGGGGACTCCATTGTCCTGTTGGGGGACTTCAATGCCCACGTAGGCATTGACAGCATGACCTGGAGGGGTGTGATTGGGAGGAACGACCCGCCTGATCTGAACTCAAGTGGTGTTTCGTTATTGGACTTCTGTGCAAGCCGCAGTTTGGCCATAACGAACACCATGTTTGAACATAAGGATGCCCATCGGTACACTTGGTACCAGGGCAGCCTAGGTCGCAGGTCGATGATAGACTTTGTAGTCGTATCATCTGACCTGCGGCCGTATGTTTTGGACACCCGAGTGAAGAGAGGGGCGGAGCTGTCAACTGATCACCACCTGGTGGTGAGTTGGATCAGATGGCAGGGGAAGATGCTGCGTAGACCTGGCAGACCCAAACGCATAGTGAGGGTCTGCTGGGAACGCCTGGCAGAAGAACCTGTTAAGACGGTCTTCAACTCCCACCTCTGGCAGAGCTTTGACCGCGTCCCGAGAGCAGTGGGGGATATTGACTCTGAGTGGGCCTTGTTCCACTCTGCGATTGTTGAGGTGACTGTTGCTAGCTGTGGTCGCAAGGTGGCCGGTGCCAGTGGTGGTGGCAACCCCTGTACCCGCTGGTGGACACCAGAGGTTCAGGGAGCCGTCAGTTTGAAGAAGGAGGCCTACAGGGCGTGGCTGGTCCGTGGGTCTCCGGAGGCAGCAGACAGGTACCGGATAGCCAAGCGGGGTGCAGCAGTGGCAGTTGTCGAGGCAAAATCTCGGGCGTGGGAGGAGTTTGGTGAGGCCATGGAGAAAGACTATCGATCGGCTCCAAAGAGGTTCTGGCAAACTGTCCGGCGCCTCAGGAGAGGTAGGCAGCAACTCACTCACACTGTTTACAGTGGGGATGGGGAGCTGCTGACGTCAACTGGGGCTATAGTCGGATGGTGAAAGGAATACTTTGAGGAGCTTCTCAATCCCACCTATGCGCATTCCGAGGAGGAACCAGAGCCGGAAGACCTGGGGATGGACGGTCCAATCTCGGGGCAGAAGTTGCTGAGGTAGTCAAACAACTACACAGTGGCAGAGCACCGGGGGCGGATGAGATTCGTCTTCGGTATCTCAAGGCTATGGATGTTGTAGGGCTGTCGTGGTTGACATGTCCCTGCAACATTGCGTGGACATCGGGGGCAGTTCCGGTGGAGTGGCAGACCGGGGTGGTGGTCCCCACCTTTAAGAAGGATGACCTGAGGGTGTGTTCCAACTATAGGGGGATCACACTCCTCAGCCTCCCTGGAAAGGTCTACTCCAAGGTACTGGAGAGGAGGGTCCGATCGATAGTTGAATCTCAGATTGAGGTGGAGCAATGTGGTTTTCGTCCTGGCCGTGGAACTGTGGACCAGCTCTATACCCTTGCAAGGGTGATGGAGGGGGCATGGGAGTTTGCCTAACCAATCCACATGTGTTTTGTGGATTTGGAGAAGGCTTATGACCGTGTCCCCAGGGGCACCCTGTGGGGGACGCTCCAGGAGTATGGGGTGGGTGGGTTTCTGTTAAGGGCCATTCAGTCCCTTTACCAGAGGAGCGTGAGTTTGGTCTGCATAGCCGGTAGTAAGTTGGACCTGTTCCCGGTGAGAGTTGGACTCCGCCAGGGCTGCCCTTTGTCACCGGTTCTGTTCATTACCTTTATGGACAGAATTTCTAGGCACAGCCGTGGTGTGGAGTGTGTCGAGTTTGGTGGCAGGAGAATCTCGTCTCTGCTTTTTGCGGATGATGTGGTCCTCCTAGCTTCATCCAGATCTGACCTTCAGCTCTTGCTGGGTAGGTTTGAAGCGAGTGTGAAGCAGCTGGGATGAGGATCAGCACCTCCAAATCTGAGACCATGGTTCTCGACCGAAAAAGGGTGGCTTTCCAACTCCGGGTCGGGAGAGAGGTCCTACCTCAATTGGAGGAGTTTAAGTATCTCGGGGTCTTGTTCACGAGTGAGGGTAGGAGGGATCGGGAGATCGACAGGCGGATTGGTTCAGCGTCTGCAGTGATGCGGACACTGAGCCGATCTGTCGTGGTGAAGAGGGAGCTGAGCCAGAAAGCCAGGCTCTCGATTTACCAGTTGATCTACGTCCCAATCCTCACCTATGGTCATGAGCTTTGGGTAATGACCGAAAGAACGAGATCACGGATACAAGCGGCCGCAATGAGTTTCCTCCGTAGGGTGGCCAGGCTCAGCCCTAGAGATAGGGTAAGGAGCTCAGACATTCGGGAGGGACTCGGAGTAGAACCGCTGCTCCTCCGGATCGAAAGGAGTCAGTTGAAGTGGTTTGGGCATCTGGTCAGGATGCCTCCTGGACGCCTCCCTGGGGAGGTGTTTCGGGCATGTCCTGCCAGCAGGAGGCCCCCGGGTCGACCTAGGACACGTTGGAGAGGTTACATCTCACGCCTTGGGAGCCTGCGTTGCACGCCTGCTGGAGGAACTGGTGGAGGTGGCCGGAGAGAGGACGGAGCTCCCTAGTTGGGATGCTGACCCCGCGACCCGGACCCGGATAAGCGGAAGGAAGACGACGACGACGACAACTTGGACCTTGTACTGATTCAAACTGGAAAAAAGAACTGCTTTTATATAAATGTGTATCCTATTACCAGATCAAACTGATTATTTTAGATATAAATGAGAAGAAATAAATAAACAGTTTAGAACAAAGGGTGACCCGGATCCTGTGGCTGATAGACTCACGTTTATTTTAAAGACAAAGAAACTAGAACAGAAACAACTGATCGGATCCAGGGAATCAGCTCACTTATCTGCAAATGTTCACTAATAAATCCACGCTCCTTTCTACATTCACCTTGGTGTTTTTATTTTTTAACGAAAAAAACATTTTTTCTCCAGAATATCACAAAAAGAACCATTTAACTATTTAATGTGTGTGCTGCAGGGCACCACGTTAAATTCAATCAAACACATATGTGACCAACTGTGATGGTACTGTCTTGCTCTGGGTTTGGAGGAGTAGGAGGACCCAATACGCAGATACCCAGAACGACACGAGGCAGGAGAGGATGTAAAATTAAACATTCTTTATTTAGAATGACGAGTAGAAAGAAAACCTAGTAGGGCACGAAGCCAAGACCTAGAGACCTAAGGGAGGGAGGGAGGGAGGGGGGATTTAATGAGACGCAGACAAGGTTATATACGCAAGGGCAGGATGATTGGGAGATTAGCTGCAGGTGTGTGGGGAGAGAGAAACCTGGTGAAATCTATTTACTAATCAGGGAGAGGAAACTAAGCTGAGGAGGGGGAAATAAAACATGACCTATGAATAATAACCAAACCTAAAGACTAGAAGAACAAGACAAATGATCTAAGGAGAAAAGGAGAACTAATAAATTGGTGGGGAAGGACCAAGGAAGGAACCTGAACCAATGAAAACTACAGGTGAAAATTAGCTAGATAATATAAATACAAATAAAACTAAAGAATAAGTGAACCTGGGAAACCCGATGGGAGCTGGAGACAAGAAGGGGCACAGGAAGCTTGGGTACACATGAGGGGGATCCTAGAGGGACACCTGGAGAGGTTGGAGACCTAAAGGGGCACAGAAACCTAGGGGGAGAACCTGGAGTCAGCTGGGGAACACAAGGAGACACATACGGGGAACCTAGAGGGGGGCTGGAGAACACATGAGGGGGACGCAGGAAGCAGACCATGACAGGTACCAATGCTGTTTAGTTCATTTGTTAGTCGGTGTGTGTGAACACAGTAAAGAGACGTTTTTAAAGCCACACAAACATGAAAAACCTGATAAGTTCAGAAACTGTTCTCCGTCTGAAACTGACTTTGTTGGTTTGTGGGACGTACGACTGATTCAGAGCAAATCTCACCTGCAGCTCTTGTGTGTTGCTACATTGCTCCATCTCTGACAGAAGACCACCTGCAGCCTGGAGCCACACACGGAGGACCTGCAGCTCCTCCCGGATCTTCTCTCTCTCCTCCAGCTCCAGCCTAGCGTGCAGCAAACCCTCCCTGCTTTTCTGCTTCACGCTGAAAGAGCCGACACACTAATGCAGCTAAACTCACATAATGAGCACAACTTAGCTCTTAAACATAAACATTGGGAAGATCATAAAAAGCAAAACATACTTCTGGACAAGAAATAACAATGAGTTTAAAACCAAGTACACTCCCTTTTCCATTTTCAGTATAAATGAACACCTTGTGAGTCAGTCTATGTGAGAAAGAAGCTCTGGCGCTCCTGTTTCAGGAAGTAAAGCAACACAACTACCACTGACAGTTTGCTCTGCAACGTTGATGTATTATCTCCACAAATAACACAAGCCTGGAGGAGTTCTGCTGTGTGGTGGAGTTGCTAATGCTAGCATTAGCTTCTGCTAGCCGATATGTTCTCTGCTGTTTCCTGGATGCTAAATCAACAACAACCTTCCCTTCTGTGAGCCAAGATGGGTGAGTCCACGAATGCTAATTGTGACAAAGATCTGTGTGTCTTATGTCATTCAAGTGTTTCCCCATCTATTAAATTACATTTATGAGAGCCTAATAAGTCATCATCACCACACTCTGGTGAAATTTGGTGTGAAAATTATTTCTGATCTTTTCATTATTCTAGGTTGTGGCCAGCAGCAACAAAAAGAAGCGCTGCAACGTTTGTGGACCTGAGTTGGACAGGAAAACTAAACACACACAGTAAAACTCCGCCCCTCTTGTTTTGCATAGGCTAGGGTGTGAACAGACAAAGAATTCAATGGGGCGTATGTGTCACGAATGATATTGTTACTGTATGTGTTGACCTTGTGTTCTGTAAACGGATCTAATGAAGTTCAACTGAATAAAAGTCAATAGTTGTGAAATATTTTTGTTTCAGTTGTAAATGTCTTTCTTTCCGCTAACTAAACTTGATTAAAACAGATTTCTTTTTTTAAATGTTTACATTTTATAAAAAATTGCACATAAATTCATAAATGTGATCTAACAAATACTAGCCGTGTTTGCTGTTCATGTGGTTTTAATTGGGATGAAGCAAACATCTGTTGGGAATTTTGACATTGATTAGTTGGATCGTGTTGATTTGCGAAGCCAAAACTCTAGCGGGTCCACCAGACCCACGAACACTGGCTGAGTAACAAAAATATGAACGGCACACAATAAAACACACCTGCTGTATCGACGCTGCAGCTGCTGCAGCTGCTGACAGAGTGGAGTGGGAGGAGCCTTTTCCAGGTGGGCGGGAACACCCAGCAGCCTGGCTGTGCGCAGCTCCAGTGCAGACAGTGCTCGATGCTCACAGTCCAGTCGGTCCTGGTACTGCTCCCAGGACAACAGCAGGTCCTGGAGGTCCTCAGTGGAGCTCTTCAGCCTGGAGTCACCAGGAAGCTCAGCCTCCACCTGCTCCAGCATGTCAGAAGCTTTCTCCACCTAAAGTGAAAGGGCCCAACAAATATACAGATGAGGGAAACATCAACAGCTATCCTATTTGTCACGCCCTGCTGTGAGACCTGTTCATCCGTCCCACTTCCTGTTTTATTTTGGTGTCACCTCTCCAGGTTCAGTTCTGTTTCCTGTTCCTCATCACTCTGATTTCTCCCAGCTGTTCTTGTGTGTATTTAACCAGCTTCTGTTCTCTTTCAGCTGCCAGTTTGTTAGCTTTGATTCTCCCGTTGCAGCCGGGCATGAAGCTACTGATCTCTGGGTCCTTTGACTCAGCTCAGTTTTTTGATCCTTAGTTAACTAAGACCCTGTCCACACGTAGCCGGGGATCTGCCAAAACGTAAATATTTTTCTACGTTTTGGCCTGTCATCCACACGAAAACAGAGTTTTTTCACATGAAAACGGATCTTTTTAAAAACTCCGGCCAAAGTGAAGATCTGCGTTTTCTCTGTTTTGGGTGGACAGACAAAACCGGAGTTTTAAAGTCCGCAACGTCACTTTCCGCGACAAAAAAATGTGTGCGACCTGTGTTTACACTAGCCGACAGCATGGAAGCCTTCAGAGCTGCGCTCTGTCACTACCCGATCCATCAATTGTCCAAGCGCTTTCTGCTTGTTTGTTTTTGCAAGCGGAATTACGGCTCCTTGCGGAAAACCACAGACGAAAGACGAGGTTAAGAACGGGGGAAGTACTGCCACCTACAGGTCTGGCATGTCCTTAACAACATATTTATCCGGTACGTGTGGACAGAGTTTTTTTTTAAACGCAGTGGTGTGGATGCAAGTTTTTGGAGGGGCGGATATTCGTTTTTTAAAAAACAGCTACGTGTGGATTAGGCCTAAGTCTTAACCTAAATAAAAGCCTTGTGCTGCCGAACTCTGTGTTTGGGTCCAGTCCTTCGTACCAGCCCTGACACTCTTAACATTTTATCGTATCAAAATGTGTTCCTACATGCTGTTAAACAAGGAAGATGAAATAAACACACCCTAGCTTTATTGTGCATACAGATATGAATATATTCCACAAAACACAGAAACTACCAGTCAAACGTATCAGTCCCCTTCAAGGACCTTTTTATTGATCCATAGAACAAACCACAGTTGTGCTCTTAGTCTGTAACACTCCAAGTTTATCACATTTATTTATATTCATTATAAAATGCCAGTGACTTGCTGCTTGAGAACATCTCAAAATGAGCTGAAAAAGTCTGATGCTCACAAAGCAGGTGAGTGAAATACGTTGTCACAGCATCTCCAGGAGCCAAGATCTGGAGTGAGCCAGATAGTAGAAAGAAATCCTGACAGGTAAGGAAGACAGAGATCAGAGAAACCTACTGAGAGAAAGAGCCCAGAGAAGCAAACTAGACTGTGGAGAATGACTGAGACAAGTCAGGACTGTCTGAAAGAAGTCCATCACCAGAGCTCTGAATAGGCGGTGAGGTTGTAGACAGAATACCTAAGCTCTGAGACAACTTTAGGCCAGACTGAAGTGTGCTAAGAACAAGCTAAACCCTGGAAACATGTCTTTAGTTCAGATGAGAGGAAACAAGCTCTTTTGTACATTCCTTCTGTGTACTTCATCTAACTACATGACTTGGTTCTTTTTAAACAGCAAACGTTTTGTTTTAACTTCTTTTTGCTGAAGTTTCGACTAACTTTGTAATCCTCAGAGCTAGCCGCTGTTGGTGGCATCACTCACTCCTCCGTTTAGCTGTGGGCAGCAGAGGATGGTGTCGCCCTCTGCTGCCCACACTCTCCTCACCGATGACAGTCCCATGTGTAGACCTCCTCCTCTCATGGTTGTGTGTCCATGTCTCCTTATTTCTATGGCTTCCTTAAAACATCTTTTGTATTTTAGTTGTTTGGTGTTCATGATCTGTGTTCCTGCCCAGTTCACGTGCAGTGCAGGGATTCACTAAGTGAGCTGCCGCTAGGGGGTGCGCGAGGTGAAAAGTGTAATGGCTGCGGAGCTCAGAGAAGTCTGTCATATGTCACCATTAGCGTAGCCAGAAACTCATTTGTGGGTGGGCCTAAGAAAAAGTAAGTGGGCCCAATAAATGTAATTGAAAACAAGTATTTTGCTTGTGTGTGTGTGTGTGTGTGTGTGTGTGTGTGTGTGTGTGTGTGTGTGTGTGTGTGTGTGTGTGTGTGTGCGTGCGTGCGTGTGTGTGTGTGTGCCCTCCGCATGTGAAGAAGAAGAAGAAGAAGAAGAAGAAGAAAGTATCATTTCAATAGCGCCTCTCAAGATAAAAATCACGAGGCGCATGTGCCCTAGCTTCATAATAATGCGCTCCAAGCTTCAGCACTCTGGCCTGCGCACGCTGTTAATTGCAAGATGTGTTCCGTATTTGATCATTTTTATCGGTGTTGGAGAAATCTGAAGGTGGCGAGTCATTCTGGCATATTGTAATTAACACCTGTCTCATGCAGGTGTTCTGACATTGTAAACCTCACACACAGAACATTGTGGATGTAACTAAATAAATCAAGAAATGATTCCCATCTGAGCATTTTAGCATTATTATATTATTATATTAGCATCAGGCGCGTTGCAAGCTTTTCAAAAGTGTGGGGGATGTTGTCTGTGCCTAAAATAATTTCGTGTTATTCATCTTGTTAGTTTAATTTCCATAATAGCGGAGCAGATGCAGATTTTAGACGTGTCACGCATGTCTCCGTTTTAAACATGTTTAAACTGTTCAGAATACAAATCCAGGCTCTGTCTAGTTAGATTGGTGTAACTAAAGTTTTTACTGAATGAAACTTTATATGAAACCATGTTGAAAAGAAAAGGATCCGATTAAATCGTCTCCCCTCATTTACAGTCATGGAGTACAGCGCAGTGCGCGTGGCTCTGGGGTTAATCAAGTTTAGTTGTTTCTCTTTGCAACAATCTTCACAAGAAGGCAAAACAGTTAAATAGCAGGTTACATATATTTACATTTGACTGTTTATGTTGACGGATCAACTCAAGGACGTTGGTTGTTTTGAAAGAATTACCCCGACGCACAGGGCTGTTGCTAGCTATTTTGGTGCCCTAAGCACAAAGGCTTCGTGGTGCCCCCCCCCCCCCCACACACACACACACAAACACACATACATACAGAAAAAACAACACAATAACACTGTATGTGCAAGCGCTTCACCTTAAATTTTCTTTAATTCTCTTGTATGCACAAACTGCTTATTATTTTCCAAAAAGTAGGACTGATATTTAGTGTGTGTGTGTGTGTGTGGGTTGGGGGGGGGGGGGGGTAATTTTGCCTTGGCCCCCAAAATGTCTTGAAACGGCCCTGGGAGTGTGACTGAGTTTTGAAGGTGATCTGAATTGTATCAGATGTATAAATATTGCATGTGTGTAACTTATTACTTTATACAGGTAAAAACGTGTAGTGGAGATAAATCTACCTACATTTTACTTTTCAACACTTTGTTTTGTTTTCTTGTTTTTATTGAACTATTTCCTGTCCTGTCTGTCTCTCATCTTCCTGCATCTCCTCTAAACTCTCCAGAAAATCTGCTGCCTGGATTCTTACTTTTTCACCTCATCTGAGCAGATCAAAGATCTCCTGACCGCAAAGCGGAGAGCGCGTTTCGATGCTGCGTCAGTGAGGTGAAATCACCGCAGCACAGGTGATGAGCTCTGCAGTAGCAGAGCGCCAGGCACAAATAAGACAGAAAGTAGAGAACATGTGCGGACATGAACGATCGTGTGTTAATTATAGCTTTTTGGTTGCGCCACTTTGAGAATGGACCGTGCGCTGGAAGCAGCAGCCTGGATCGCTGCGCAACAACGAAGCGCTGTGCCGCTCTCTGTGCTCTCTGCGTAAAAGAGTCCATAAATGATGTAATATAGGTAGAAAACTTTTTTCCGGCTCCCCTGGATGTATAGGATATCCAGCTCCCCCATAATTCGATCCCTGCTCCTGGATGAACAGCTGGACATTTTCATCAATATAAGAACCCCCAGTCCGGACGTCCCGGACAGAGTGAAAAGTGGACACGGTCCATCTCCTTTCCTTTTTGTATTGTTTTCTCTCTGTAAACATGCTGTTAACTTGCTTTGCACATCTTCTAATTGAAATCTGTCTTTATCATATATATATTATTTTTCATAAGCTTGCGTTTGGTGCCCCTTCCCCAGCGTGGTGGCCTACGCGCTGTGCGTGGTGTGCGTGTGCGGAGCGCCGGCGCTGCCGACGCACACTGATGCACACACAGATGAGCTGACATTTTAATCGTTACACACATCGCGGAGGTAACTAAATCAATCCAGAAATGATTCCCATCAGAACATCAGAGCTTTATACTGGACACTGTGCTCAGCGCGGACCGGAGCGCCCACGGTGGACAGTGGGCTGAAGATCTGTAGAGGGGAGCGCAGCGCAGAACCACGGTGCATGCGATAAGATTTCCTCCCACTGAAACGGTCTGGAAACTCGGTCTCTCTGAGGGATGTGTCACCTGGAAAAATGTTCTGATTATGAAACTTTGGCTGAATAGCGCTTGAATAGCGCTGAACAGCCTCCTAGCTGTTCTGAATGCACGTTTAAAAAGCCGTGGAGAGAGGGCTTTCTCTGTCTGTGCACCGAAGCTGTGGAACACATTACCACTGCTAGTGAGGCTAGCACCAAGAGCTAGCATTTTTAAATCACGCTTGAAAACTCATTACTTCAGCCTAGCTTATACAACATAATTATGACCATCACTTACATCTGCATTGTTTAAAAATGGACTTTACAATATCAACTTCCGTACTATTGAGGTTCTTTTTTACAATGTTTTTCTAATTTTTTATTCTCCCTGTGTCTTATTGATTTTTAGATGTTAGTTTTGGGAATTTTGTTGTATTTCCTTTTTATCTTTTATCTGTGTTCGACATGTTTGTATACCGCCTGTTTAATTAACTAACATTTTTAGTGTACAGCGCCTTGTTTGGTTGTAATGCCTTGTGAATGCGCTTTATAAATAAAATTGGATTGGATTGTTCCCGTCTCTAATATGGAGACGCATGACGCATCCAGTCTGAGGCAGAACAGCCTCTTCAGCTCAGAAAGCTCCTGTAGAGACATTTGATCACGCACAAAGTTTATGTGGAGCAGAAGCAGTCGGGCCACGGCAGGTGAAATGTTCCTAGCCTACATGAAGTGAAACTGTTTAATTGTAACATTAATATGTTACTGGACACGCTGGTCTGGTTGGTTAGACCAGTGATTGATGTGGAAAATACACACACACACACACACACACACACACACACACAGATTCAATAAGCGCGCACGCTGCGCAAACTCCGGCGTGCCGTCAGACTGAAGGCAGAAATGAGCGCTGCCTCCTCCGTGATTAAAAAAAACTTATAAGAGGTTTTATAACAAATTTTTTAATTCAAGGTCATATTAAGATATTAGCTTCTATTTTGGGATGACGTATTAAAGTCGAGTCCGCTCCAGCCATTGACTCCTCATGAACCTGACCACATCTCATGTTACTGCAGCATTTGTTATTCCAGTCCGCGTGGCAGCGGATCGCAGATTCAGCCACACCATAAAACAGCAATAAGTCGGTCTGAGGTAAAAGTGAACCTCATGGCTATATCTTTTCCATCTTTTCCCCTATAGACATTTGATTACGCACAAGTAGGTGATCAGCTCAGGTTTATGCAGCGCAGAAGGAAGAAGAAACGTTCCTACTTTAAAAAAATGTTAAATTGCATTGTTTATGTGCCACCTGGGCACTCTAAATATCAGCTTGACATCTGATATATATATATATATATATATATATATATATATATATATATATATATATATATGTGTATATATGTATATATGTATATATATATACATATATATATATATATATATATATATGTCCTGATGTGGGGGGCTGGGGGGTGCGTCGACATGGTCGGGACATAGAAGGGGGTGCGCGGCTAAATAATTTTGGGAACCACTGCTTTATTGTATTTGCTACTTCTTGTTTCGCTCTTGTGCGTCTTCGACTTGTTTCGTTCTCACTCTCGTTTCTATGTTTTATTGTTCTTGTGCTGAGTTGGCCTCCAGTTTCTCCTTCGTATGTTTTATTGCACAGTTTGAGTGGGATTTTCTATTTGACTCCGCACATATGTCCTGCTCTTGGATCACGCATGGAACTGTGTCATCTGTGAGGAGAGCGAGGACAGGACATCCTCTGCTGCTCACTGATAAACAGAAAAGGAAGCGATGCCAACAACAGCGGCGGTGCTCTGAGGAGTCGAAACATCAGCAAAAACAACGCTTTTGCTGTGTTAATAAAGACCCAAGTATTTAGATGAAACCCGAGCTCTTTGTTCATGGAAACGTTGATTATGTCTGCAGATAGAAAGCAGAGGTGTTTTTCTATCTCCACAGTGAAGCATGGTGGTGGTAGTATGATTATGTGGGGATTCCAAAGTGCAATTAGTACTGGAAATCTAGTCAAGGCAGAAAGAATCCTGAAGAAAGATGAAAAGTAAAACCTTCAACAATCAGCAGCAAAACTGGGTTTGAGTTGTCTCTTTGTCTTCCAACAGGACAACAAACTAAAACCTGGTGAAGAACCTCCTCCAGAAACATTACTGAGTGGCCCCCACAAAGCCCTGACTTGAATCCCACTGAGAGTGTGGTTCTTTTCCTTATCAAAACACAAGAGAATGAGACAACTTTGTCCTCAACAGCGTGGGGCTTTTTATTTGTACAGTTCAGCAACACATCACCAGTAACTTTGAGACCGCGTTCAGCCAGGACGCAACGAGCCTCCGGCTGTGAGCTTCCAGCAAGCCCTTATCCCCTCAAAATGCAGCCTCACTTATACTTTTTACTGACGTCACTCCTGCATGTCTCAGGAAACGGGCCCCACATACACATGAATTGGGAAACTGTTTGGGGAGACCTTCCCATGCAACAAGACCGCTGGTGTCCGGTAAGCACTCCTGATAATATTA
This sequence comes from Nothobranchius furzeri, assembly GCF_043380555.1. NCBI lineage: Eukaryota > Metazoa > Chordata > Actinopteri > Cyprinodontiformes > Nothobranchiidae > Nothobranchius > Nothobranchius furzeri. Next base: position 9,097,832 of record NC_091758.1, read on the forward strand.
GTCTTACTGGAAATTATATAATCTGGACTGAAAAACAGGACGCTGATTCTCACGTACACAGTTTCGGCTCCTACAAGAGCAGTGGGGTAGGCTGGAGAGGAAGGTCCATGTCAGAAGACCATCACATCTGGAGGAGCTTGAGAGATTTACTAAAGAAGAAGGAGCTGGAATTCCTCAGAAGACGAGTCAGAGACTAGAGGATGTCTACAACACAGCACAGCTGACTGTTAGTGTTGAGGGGCTGATAATTAGGACCCTGGTAGCTTTGTGGAATATTTCATGTCTGTGTGTGAAATGAAAGAAAAAAAACAACCAAAACAAAACAAGAATTATGCACAATATCACTTCTAAAACAGCGACGTTTCCATAAGAGGGTCCTAAGCTGTATTTTTGTGGAAACCCTTTTTTGGAGGTATTTTTACACCACATCCACCTGACTGATCCATCTAACTGTGTCTTTGAACACCCACATAAAAGTAACTGCACCACCTCGCTGTCCCTCGTTCTAGTTGTCATCCCAGTAGGGACCGGGCTTTCTCAGTCCTAGCACCGTCACTCTGGAACCAGTTGCCACCCTCAGTTAGGCTGTCCCCATCTCTGCCAGTCTTTAAGAGTCGCCTAAAAACCCACCTCCTCCGCTTGGCGTTCCCTGAACATGTTTGATTTTGACCCTCTTTTATGTTGAATTTATTTCACAATTTTCATTGGTTCACTCAATCCAAATGTGTTTCACACATTTGTCCTGTACCAGAATGTTTCATCAATCTTGTAATTTCTATTTTGTAATTTGTATTTTGTAATTTGAATTTTGTAATTTGAATTGCTTTTATTGTTGATTTATTCAATATATTTACCTACAACTGTACCATGTTCAGCGCTTTGGGCTCCCTGACAGGGTTGTGGAAGGCGCTTTATAAATAAAGCTTTGATTGATTGATTGATTGATTGATTGATTAATTGACTGATTGATTTCATTCACTCACGGTGTGTCTGATGTTCATCCATTCTGTGGTTCTCTGTTTGCTTCTCGCTGTTAGCTTCTGTGTGCAGTTCCGTAACCTTGATGCCCGTCTCCAGATGGAGGTCACAGCAGCCTCCCTGCGTACACGACAGCCGTGCTGTGGGCACCACTCTCTCAGATCCTCCAGGTGCTTCAGCAGCGACTCTAGCTCATCAGACAGCACCTAAACAGGAAGTAGCCATGGAGGTCACATTAGTAATTCAAGTCGAGTCGTATGTGTTTAGAAAAGAAGGATCTAATATGCGTACTTGAAATCGTCCCTCCTGGTCCATGCAGTCAGCGAGACAGGAAGCCTTTTCAGAGACAACCTGCAGAAGCCTGCTTTCTGCACTTGCGACCCTCTGGAGGATTTCATCGTGGGACTCGTTGAATTTTCTGTACTGTTCTGCACACCTGCAACATAAAAACATGTTGATTGAAGCTTCCTCTCACAAAAACAGATCCACACTCACGCAGCGATTCTTCAGCATCACTTTTGTGACTTTTGTGGATCACTATTCCTACTTCCGCTACCTGCTGAGAGACTCCAGTCGTATGTGGCCTTTTGCCTGCAGCGTGGACATCCTGACCAGTAGTTTGCTCAGGATGCTTTCCTGGAGCTGCTCCAACTTGTAAGGGGAGAAGTCGGTGTGCAGAGCAGCTTGGTTCTGAAGCTGCTCCACGTAGGTTTGGAACTGATGCTGAAGCGAGTTCAGGGTCTGCTGGGTCAGCTCCAGATTTTCGCTGCATAGTCCAGCAGAACCAAGCGGGGGCAGCAGCGAGACCTCGAGGCCGTGCAGAAAGCGTACGGCTTCTTTAACAGCATGGACGTAGCTCCTCCAACTCCCGCTGGCCTGGAGCACTTTCTCCTGAGAAGTAACAAAACACTTTTACTTACAAACTCGAAACATGAGCAGGTAGTGGAGTTGGGACATTCAGATGTCCATCTACTTGCCATTTGTGAGTCACATCGAATGAGGACTGCCTTCTTTAGGTCCATCAGATGCTGAAGTCCTCGTCGTTGTTCGCTTCCCTTCTTCTGTTCCAGAATCTCAAACGCTCTCGTTTTGAACTCCACCGTCTTTTTCAAAGTCACGAGTTTCTGGTATTCTCGGTCAATCAGGGCTTGATTTGGTTCTAGTAAAGGGAGTCTCTGAAGTTCTTCCAAGGTCCTGGAGAGGAAGCTCTTAATGGCTTTCCTTTCTGATTCAAGGTCCATTTCTTTAAGGATGTTCCACTCAATGAGACTGAGGTTGTTTCGCAGGGTAACCTCCAAAGTGTCCAGGTTGTCCTGGTTTTGTTTCAGTCTCTGTTGCTCTGCTGCGAGTTGTGAGGGGTACAGGTCAGCAGAGATCTTCTGGAGTTTGGAGCGGGTTTCTCTACACAACCGCATCAGTAAAGGAAACTGGATGAGGAGTGTGCGGCAGATGTTGTACCTCTCCTTCAGGTCCCTGCTATCTTCTTTAGTCTGATGAACTTGCTCCTGGACGTTCTCTTTGAGGTCCTCCACGCATTGCCTCATGTTTAGGTAACTCTCGTGATCTCTGGTTTTTATCTCCAGAGTATTTATTTTGTTCTGAAGCTCAGAAATAACTGAGTTAACTTCCTTGGTACTCCCATGGGGAATCCATGGTGTGAGCAGGTCAACCTGGGACTTGTGTTCAGAAATCTTATGTTTAAAAGGTCTCAGAGCTTTCAAGGACTCGTGCGTGATGGGGAATCTCTGCTGTCCTACATCTACCAACATCTGCCTCAGGCTTTTTTCAACTTCGAGTAAGTTGTTTTTTCTGGAAGCAACGGCCTTGATGAGCATATCCAGCTCCTCTTTATGGGCCTTCTCGCTGCTGCTAATGGCTCTGATGTTCTCCTGGAGGTTTCTTATCTTGTTAAAGAGCTGGCAGGTCTCCGTGGGGCTCAGTTCAGATGTGATGTCCTTACTCTTCATGAGGAGAGCCTCGCAGACTGCAGCCTGCCTCTCACACTCAGCCAGGGTTTCCTGGATGTGCCGAACTCTGCGGTCAAGCTCAGCAGGACTCAAGAGCTCACTTTCTGACGTTCTTGAGGCCTCTGACTGTAGATGGGCCACAGTCCAGGAGTCTATATCAGCCATCTGCTCAGATAGCTTTTCTCTAGTCTGGAGACCTGACTCTATTTCTTTCATAGCCTTAGATAGCTTCTCAGTGGTGGACTTTGAGAGTCCCTGGAGGCATTTTAGAGATTCATGTACAATTGGCACCTCTTGAGCTTGGTCCAGCAGTGGAAGGAGCTCCATCACCTCCTCCACCAGTGACTCTAGTTGTCCCTGCTTGGCCATCATGTCAGACTGCAGTTTCTTTAGGTCTCTGAGCTGCCAGTGGACCTCTTCAGGAAGAAGAGGCACCTTCTTCCTCCGGCCCTTGATGTCACTCTCCAGTTGCCTGGCCACAGCCAGGGCATCCGTCATCACCACAATGATCTTCTGCATGACAGGATTGCTGCTGCTTTTGCTTTGGGAAGATAATAGTTCTTCTGAGTGGCCCAGTTTACTTTGGATCTCCTGAAGTCTGTGGCGTATCTCCTGGGATTCTCTCTCCCACTGGGAGTTGAGGAGAAACTCCTCAGACAGCTGCTGTAAATATTGGTAGTTTTTCCAGGCTGCTTTAATGTCTGCGTTTGCCTCCATCAGCTGCTGCGCCTCCTTGCAACTCCACAGGGTATCTGAGGACACTTTGGCTTTGAGGCCTTTGCTGATTACGTCTACGTGGTCCTGCAGACTGGACAGCTCTAACAGAGTAGTGCTGGCATGGTGAGAATGCACATTTGCGTGATGGATCTTGCTCTCAACAGTTCTTTCCAGGGTGCTCCACCTTTCTTGAAGCTTATTTTGTTCGGTTGTTGCTGTTTCTGTGTCAGATCTAGTGAGGATGAGACAGATCTTCATGTGGGTCCTAAGCAACTCCCCAAGGACGGATCTGTTCTCCTCCATGCTTCTCTGTAAGGAACATAGTACTTCTGCCTCTTTCTGGCAGCTTTCCTGTGGAAACCTGAAAAAAGGTTGTTTTCAGGACCATGCTAATAGAAACTTACATGAGTCTGTGTGTCACATTTAAATTACATCATTTCAAATGCATCCCAGAAACAAAGGAAGGACTCAGATAAAAGTGCTCAGCATCTTCATTAGATAACTCACATTCTCACAGCTTCCAGTTCATCTGTCAGCCGATCCACTTTGTTCCTCGCTGTTTGGATCTGCGTGCTGTAGTCAGTCACCAGCTGCAGCTGGGCTTCTTTACTCTGGATCACGGCAGCTGCTTCCAGAGCCACCGAGCTCCACCGGTCCTCCAAGTGCTCCAGAGTCTTCCTGTTGTCAGCATCACCTTCTCTCAGCTGAGAGACCAGTGACCTCTGAAGTCTGGCAAGCTCTCTGCACTCCTGCAGTCAACAGGACGAGTCATCACTGTTCAACTCAAAGCTTGGGTTTCTATAGCGGGCTGATGCTTCTCACATGTGGTACAGACACCTATACATTTATATTATACTGACAGAATTATGGGGAAACTTTTATGTGTCTGTGTTTGTTTTCTCCACTCCACCAGCATCTTCGTTGCAGAATGAAGCAGCCTGTGATCTCACCTGGACCTCCTCTACCTGCTGGGCCATAGCTGATGGGTTCAGCTCCGCACGACTGCTCTTGATGCTCAGGACTCTGGACAGAGTTCTGCTCAGCAGGACATCAGAATCACTGATGGGTGTAAAGAGAGCTTCTGGAGCATCGTCCTGTGGTAGACCCTTGGGACACAGATACAAACCAAAGCTTAATCATTCAGAAGTAGCACAGAGACCAAGCATGGTGGTGCTGGTGTGTTACTCTGGGTCGGTTCTAGTGTTCTTAATGAAAACCACACAACTATTTACGGTACCTCAATGAGTTGTCTGATGGGTCCTGTCCCAAAGGGCAGCTGCATTTCAGTGAAGATGTCCTCCATGGCCGTTCCATCTGGTGCCTCTTCAACTCGCTCATCAGCACCATGTGCTTCGTTTTGCTGAGCTGATGATGCTTCCAGACACACGGTTGCACTCGGGGAAACGTCAGCGGCTCTCTTCACCATCTGAGGTGATTGTGTCCTTTCAGCACTCCTCGCCTGTTCCTGTCGTGATGTAAAAGACACCATCGTGTTAACGTGTCGGGGAAATTCTTCACATCAAAATTAATTTCCAACACAACGAGCTAATCAACGAATCATGACTTCAGATCGTCTTACTTTGTGATAAAGAGCAAAGCCGTACTTTATCCTGACTCACCTTTGGCTCGTTCACGCTCTGAGACCTCACCGCCTCTGAGGCGGTTCCGCTCAGTTGGACTGGTTCCTTTGCATCTGTCTCTGGTATCTTTACCTGCTGTTGTCCATCACGTTTGCCCTCTTCATCTGTGTGTTCCTCCGTTTGGACTTTTGGGACCAGCCCTGGTTCAGACTGGAACTCGGAAAGATTTTCTTGGTCACCTTCCTGAATTGTCCCGACCGTTGGCCGGAGTGGCTGGACGTTGTGTTCACTCACATCCTGGACACTTGTCTCTGTCCCTGTCTGCTCTTTGATCTCGACGGTTTGGAACTCCAGAGAGATCAGGTGGATTTCCCTCTTTTTGACAGAAAGTTCACCTGAGGTCTTCTGCACACCATGTTTGCCACGAAGGACGTGTTCGACCTCTTCCTCGCCACGCTGTCCCGATAAGCTTAATTTAGATGATTCTTGAAGATCGACATGCTCTTCAGTTACTGGTGTCGTTTGTGGGAGAGCAGCAGCAGCAGAAGTCCCACGTTGCTTCTGTGTAACTTTTCCACTCCGGATACTCGTTTCATCATCATCATCGGTTTTTGTTGTGGCTGCTGGGATCTGTTGCTCCTGCGGTTGAGTAATCTCCACCTCAACCCCTTTGAGGATAGTTTTCTCGGTAACCACCCTCTCACTGAGGTTTTGGGGTGCATCTATAGTTCCGTCCCTTGTTGTCTGTGAAACATCTGACCCAGTCATTTGTGGTGAGACGATGAAGTCACTCTGAAGCACACTCCATTCAGAGCCAGTTGATGGCCCCTCTACTCTCGTGGTCTCATCTCTAGTTCCTCCATGCTGAATGTTGGCCACAGTCTCATCTTTATCCTCAGTCCCTTCTTTACCTTGGAGACTTATTCCAGTTCCATCTGTCCCTGGTTCTTCTGAGACACCCGTGCTTTCAGACTCCCCCAGCATGGATGGTATATCTGCTGGCTTCGTCCGGGTTTGTTCCGCGGTAACAGACTTCTCTTTCATAGAAGAAAGCTCATCAGCACTCCTGTTGCACATTTGAGGATGTTCTTCTTGGACAACATGTTCCACTCGTTGGCTGCTTCTGGGTTCCTGTGTGGTCTTTGAGAGCACGCTTTGACTTTCAGGGTCACTTGGACTTTCTATATGTTGCTCATTCAATCTTATTTCTATGAATCTACTCTCGTGTGGTTGAATGGTCTCATAAACGAGAGAGGTGAGCAGAGTCTCGTTGTCTTGAAACTCAGTCTCATTCATCTCTGTTGCAGCGCTCTCTGAGGCATTGCCCAACACATCTTCTGCCTCTTTCTCAGTCTGGACACTGGTTTGAACCACATCTTCGCTCGTCTTGGCTTCATCTGGAACAGAGGCTGTCCTGTGATGTTTTGCACTCATCTGGATGTCTAATTGTAGAAGTTGCATGTCTTGAGATGCTGTTTCGAGTTTCTCTGATGCAACAGATTCTTCACTGAGGCCCGCCGGTGCATCACTAATAACACGTGTCACCAGAACAGGACGTTCTGCTCGCCCACCTGGGTCACTGATGGTGTTTGACTCCATCCGAGTCTCGGTCTTACTTGGTTTTCTTACATCTTGGTCAAACACGCTGATTGCTATGATCTCTGTGCTGTGTTGGGGTGGTGCTCGGGAATCGGGGAGATGGAGCTGAGAAGAATCCATTCGTGTCACGTTGTTTTGAAAAGCAGCTCTTCCTTCACGCACACTCTCAATCTGGATAACAGTTTCAGTTTGTGTCCTCGGCTCCTTCCTTGTGCCGGATGGGTTTGTGATGTCCTCAGCTCTGGTAGACATATCAAGCTGCAGTGTGCATACTGCAGGTCCTTTTTCAGTGAGGCCCTCTCTCTGGCACACTTGGACACACTGGTCATCACGTCGTGACTCCTCAGTTTGATCTCTAACCACATCAAAGCACTGGAGCTCCTTGGGGCTTTCTTTGGGTGTTTGTGGTTCAGTAATCTTGTGCTCACTCACATATTTACTTAGTTGCATTTTTTCATTCTCAGAGACATTTATTTCTGTCAGTGGTGTCCTCTTGTGAGACGTGTGCTCTGTAAAAACAGAAACAGGAGTTGGAGAATCGGTTGTGGCCACAGTGTTTTTGTCTGATGGATCTAGATTTAGCTCTTGGATCTGAACTAACTCTATTTCAGGAGCATTGAGAGTTAGATATCTCTTCTGGGTCTCATCAGTGCTTTTCCACAGGTTTCTAATGTATTCTGCTATGTTTGGTGGATCTGTAGAGTCAGAAGCAAGAGGAGGGTGCTTCTGAAGATCTCTGTCTGAGGACGAGACCTTTGTCAGACTGGGTTCAGCTCCCTGAGGCTCTGAGGTGTTAGATGGGGTTACTGAACTGGGTTGAACGTCTGACGGGAGTTTTTCAGTAATGGAAGCTGTTGTGGAGATGACCACCTCATAAGGATGAACACACACATTGCTTGTCTCAGGAGTAACGTTCTGTCCCCATGGATCCTGGTCTTCACCCACTTGAAGGGCAGATTTCTCTTCCACTGAGGCTGTTTGAGTCTCTACAACGGCTGTTACAGTCAGCTCTTCTGCCTTAGTTGAGGAGATCGTCTCAGTAGCTGCAGAAGACTCTGTAATAGTTGCACCAGCATACACAAACTTTAGCTCCAAACCAACATCTGCTTGCTTTGTGGAAGCTGGAGGTGTCTGCTCACGAACTACCTGGACAACAGGGAGTTCAGGTGTGGCAGTGAGCGTCTCTGTTGCAGCAGAAAGCTCAATGTCTTTTAAGTCTTTCTCAGGCTGGATGTGTTCTTCTACTTCCAAACCCAGAGACAAGTTCTCCATTCTGCCTTCATTTGTTGGAACAATTTTCTCCTTAACCTGCTCTAGGGAAACACGCCGACTTTCCGACACGTCTTTAGTTGGTGAAAAGTCGTTTGATTCCTCTGAAACAGTCTCTCTGAGTTGTTCAACCACCTGTACTTGTAATCCTGGCTCTCCACTTTGAGTCTGGGTTTCGGCTCCCTCGGATTCGTTGCTGGCTGAGGTCAGTTCCAGTACGTCAGCAGCAGGAAACCTAGTTTGTTTTCCTGAAATCGATGCCGATTCTTCCCGGTTTGTGATCGTTTCCGCGGGACGTTTGGGGCCTGGTGACTTTCTCTGGCTTGGTGGAAGTTGTTCTTCCTCCCCAAGAGGAGCTTTTACTGTAACAGCGATCATCTCAACAGAGGTCCACTCTTCTTCAGTTTGGATTGGGTTGGTGTTGAGCTCAGCAATGCGAGTTGGTTCTAATGAGCTCTCCCCACCGTCTTCTTTAAAGGTTAGAATCAAATAGTCATCACGAGTTTTCTGAGAAAGCTTTGGACTTTCTGATGTTCCTTTAGCTGTACTGGATGTTTTTGAACTGAGTTGGAGTTCTTCAGTATGAGAAGCGGATGTGTAACCTACCAGTTCACTAGGACGAGCATGTACAAGTACTTGACTCGTCTCAAGAATGACTGTGGCCACTTTCTTTTCCCGTAGATCCTGATCTTCATCCAAACAAATTTCAGCGTTCTCTTCCACAGCAGTGCCGTCATCAAGCCCTTTCTCAGTGTTTCCAGTGAGCTCTTGTGTAAGAGTCACAGATTTAACACTATCACCCTCTTCTCTGAGATACTTGTTCTCTCCTCCAGTGAGCCTCCCAGAGGTAGAAGCCATCTCTGAAGTAGCAGAAGGCTCAGCATGAGTTTGAATGCAGTGTTTTAGCTTCAGATTAACATCAGCTGGCTCTGCAGAAGCAAGAGAAGAGCTCTCCTTATCGCTTTTATTCTTCTCCTCCAGTTCCATGGAGAGTCCTGAGAATGCCATGCTAGGAGAAAAGTCGTGTGAATCAACAACTGCATGTGTTGTTATAGCCAGCTCGCTGCCTTCAGCCTTCTCTACTTTTGTTGCAGCTTGCTCTGATTCCTTGTTGGCTGTTGTGTCAAAGGCAGGACCTCCTGCTTGTGCTCTTGAATTGTTCGATTCGGATTCTTTGCTTTCAAACAACGGCAACGTGACTGTACCTGTGAAAAGTTTCGGATGCTTTGGTTTTCCTTTGCCCGTTAAAATGAGTCCTTTCTCCAGATCCGGGCTCTCAGTCATTGCAGTGATCTGCTCTGGAGCCCCAGCATCTTCACTAGTTTGTATAAGATTTGCCACAACCAAGTCACCAACACCAGTTAGCTCTGTGGAAGTCCTAAACAAGCTCTCTCTGTCATGTTTAGTATTTGATGAGATCAAGTTTTCATCCCGTTGTTCCAAAGGCATCTCTGGACTTCCTGATGTCCCTCTGCTTGTAGTGGGTTCCTTTGAACTGGGTTGAATTTCTGAATCAAGTTCTTCAGTCTGAGATGCTGATGTGTAACGTTCCACCTCACAGGGATGAGACTCTTTAGTGTGTACAAACACTCCACTTGTCTCAAGAATGACGGTGGCCACTTTCCTTCCTTGTAGATCCTGATCTTCAACCAAATGAATGTCGGATTTCTCCACGGACGTAATGTCCTCCACAGTTGTTTGGCTCTCTAGGACAGGCCTTTCAGCGCTTCCAGTCACCCCCTCTACAACAGTAGTGGTTTTCACCCAGTCACTTTCCTCTTTAGTGGTAGAAGCAGTGGCAGGAGTCTCAACAGTGTCCTCAGTGTGAATGAGCTGTAGGTCTAAACTAGCATCAGTCTTCTCTGTTGAAGCTAGAGAGAAGCTCTCCCTGTCTTCTTTGTTCGTGTCTTCAGGTTCCAGGGAGAGCTGGTCCTTCTCGGTTTGTCCTTCGACCACGTGTCGTTTTACAGCTGGCTCTCTACTCTGAATGATCCATGAATCAGATTCAGTTTTGTCTCCAGAAGGAGGTAAGGCGCCCATACCAGTATACATTGCGTCTGTTTCTTCTTCTGAGGAAGGCTCTGTATAGCACAGCCCTGCTCTAGTTGGACCATGCATTGGTACATCCACATCAACAACATCTATGCACTCTCTGGAGGCCAGGAACGAGCTTTCCACATCTTGTTCTTCATTAATTGGAGTCAGAGACTTGTCTTTAATTTCTATGGAAGGTTTTGGACTTTCTGACACTACAATAGTAGGAGAACGCTCATCTAATTCAGCTTCAGCTGGCCTGGTTTGTCCTTCAGTCACCTGTAGGTGTACCACTGACTCTCCATGTTGGGGTTCTACTCCTGTTTCCTCAGACTCCTTGCTGGTTGGTGTTAGTTCCAGTATTTCTGAAGCAGAGACTCTTGGTGCATCCCGTAAATCCCCAAATGGAGATTCTTCCTTGTTCTCAAACATCGATGTGCTATCTGCACATCCTAGCCGTTCAGAACCTTTTGACTTGTTGCCTGGTGACAACTGTCCCATCTGCACAGCGGGCGCTTCAGTTGCAGCAGTGAGTGTCTGTAGAGCGGCTGGAGGCTTCAGACCGTCCATGTCTGTCAGCTCTGTTTCTAATCCAGCAGCAGCTTCGATTATCTGACTCTCGGGCTTCTCTGTGGTTTGTGTTTCTCCGTGGAAAGGAAGTTCTTGGGAGGCTGCAGGTCCTTCTGACACTATTGAGGTTGTCCAGAGCTTATTTTCTTGGTGAACAGTAGTTACAGTAAGTGAATGTTCAGGAGAAGAGACTCTTTCACTGGTTTGTTCTGTTGTTTCTTTAGACTCAGGGTCATTAGTGGAGTCCAGAGCGGTGGACGCAGCTCTTCTTTTGGATTTCCTCCTGGCTGGGATGATCTTTGTTTCAGCAGTCTCTGTTCCCTCTAACGGATCACCAGGTTCTTTTGTTTCACCCGTCTCAGCTTTGGAAACTATGTCTTGCAAAGTTTTCTCGGTTTTTGATTTTCTTTTGGTTGGTGAAATTTGACATTTTTCCATAACAGTACTTTCAGCTGGTTTTGAGGATTTTTCTGAACTAGAAGACTTTTGATCAATTAGTTCTTCCTTGCTTTGTTCAAGTTCCTCCTCAGACGATCTAAGGTGGGTTTTCTGACCTTCAGGGCCGGGGCGATCATCTGTGTTCCTTGACTTCCTCCTTGGTGGTAAAACTGTAGTTTCATCTGGTCCGGTGACTTTCTTCAGGGACGAGGACTCTTTCTCTGGACCTTGTTTGCTGTTTGTAAGGTCCTCCTCAGAAAATGTGCTTGTAGAAGAAGTTGGAGCTGGAGCTGAGGAAACCTCAAGACTCTTTGACTTCCTCCTGGTTGGTACAACCTCTACAGCCACTTTAGTTTGTGCTTCAGAACGTACTAAAGGCTTGTTCTCTGGCACCTCCTCTGTAGAAGGTTCTGTGAACAGTTTTTGACATTTATGTTTTCTTTTGGTTGGAGTAGGTTTGATTTCTTTCATGCTAGAAGTTTCAACTGGTTCTGCTGTTATTGACAGACCTGTAGATGTCAAGCTCTCCATGATATTCTTATCCTCAAGTTCTTCATTAGAGCTTTTATCACCAGAAGCAATGTGTGGAGAGGTTATGGGAGGTCCATCATTCATCGACTTCCTTCTGACTGGTTTGACTTTTGTTTCTTCCACATGAGAACCTTCATTAGAACCTGAGACAGCCGTTTGACTGCCAGGTTCTTGCTTCACCTCTGAAGGTTGTTTAAAGCTTATAGGAGAATGTTTTGGACTCTTTGACTTTCGTCGGGGAGGCGAAACCTTACTTTGTCCCAAAACATCTGTCTGAGTTTCATCTGGTATTATCGTTGGTTCAGCTGTGGTGCCTGCACCTTCTTTCTCAGCAGTGACTAAAGACACCGGACTCTTTGTTTCATAACCAGTGGACTTGGCTGGGGTCTTCTCTTCTTCAGGAACTAATGGGCTCTCATTTTCTCTGATGCTGAGTTCACTACTTTGAGCCATTTTCACCATTCCAGACTCCATCTTAATCTCCTCAGGTGTTTTATTAGCGTCTAAAGCCTCTGATGTCTCCCTGGATGACGAAGACGTTTCTTCAAAACCAACAGCCGAAGTACTTGTTGAGACTTCCATCACTGTTTTCACTACTGGTATGTTTGGAGCCTGAGCCTCGACTGTAACTGATGATCCACGAGCAGATGCAGGTGTGCCACTTAGAGAAATATTTGGTTTGACTTCGCCCTTTTCACGTTTGTTTTTTCGTGGCGGTGCCACAACTGTGGTCTGTATCTCCTCCAGATTTCCATCATGGGACTGAATGCCACCTAGCTGTTTATTCATTTGCTCAGTTTCCTTGAAAAAAAGTCAGAAAACATCATTTATTACAAAACTGAACTCTGGAAAACACTCCAAAACAACGAACATCAAATAAATCTGAATACCTTTAAATTGTGGCTTAGAGAAGACCTGTGTGTGTCAGCCTGCCTGAGTGTCTCCAAACAGGACTTCTGCAGCTGTTCAAACACTTGTGATGTCAGACAGGCTGATAGAAACTGTTGGTGGGAAAAAGCCTCCTGCAGGCTATGTTGCAACGCTTCACCCTCCTCCAAGGACACCTTGAAGCAGATGAAATACATGGAGGTGACTTTAGCAATCACAAATGTGCCCGAGCAACATAATCTGACAGCTTAATAAGAAGCTTAAGTTTTGAAGTAGGTCTATGGCTTTATGTTTGTGTGCACCAGGGCTGATAGGGAGATTAGCCCAAACCAGCCAAGATGAAAGATGGACTTCTACTGTCCTCAAACAAGCTGTCGTCTAAAACTTCACGGTGATTCATGCAACATCAGTTTAACCCGTTGTGATTTATTTTGCATGAAGTATTTGTTTATAAGTACCACATTCACCCGAATATAGGGCAACCCAGATTATCAGACGATCCCCTTTCCAAGACTAATCTTCAGGAAAAGACAAAAAAAAAAAAATCACTTTTTTTATTTACAATTTTTATTGAAATTTTGAGAAAAAAAACTGAGCAAAAATACTATTTTGATGCAAACAATCAGAACTTTGCTGACGTGTGAAATCAAAAGTCTAACGAGGCTTTTACTCAGACGCCCTTTGCGTCGCTCTACTCTCTCATGCTGCTGCGGTCCCAGTGCACCATCCGATCGCTACACCTGTCCTGCCGGCTCCTCCCAGAACGTCATCCTCACTGCCACCCAATGCATCCATGCAATGTTTGACTGCCTTAGTATGTTAACTTGTTCCACGTTCAGTCCACTCTGCTCCGGACCTCCCGTCTCCATCTTTTTCCTGTTGAGAACGTACAGCCTAGTGCCCTCTGCTGTTACGGGCGTGTAATGACCCCAGACAAATATCACCATGTGTAAATGCTTAGACCTCCATTATAAGACAACCCCGCATTTTAAAATGATTTTCAATGAAAAGACAACCTCGTCTTATATTTGGGTCAATGTGGTATGTACACCACCTGCAGCAGCTTAAAACTGCACTTCTGGTAAATCCAGATGTCAAGTACCCAGCAGAGGTTTGTTCTATCCATGAAAAGTAGCGGCAGTGTAAACGTTTTTAAAAATAAATGCATTGCAGCCGCAGCCTTTCTCCATGGACTGTGAAGTTGTCTTCATAATCACGTTTCTCTGGGGACTCCAGGTCAGAAACATGCACGTCTCTTTATGACCCTGGGAGGAGCTGGTGACCTGTCTATGGCAGTGGTGTGTGGTCAAGGCAAGCAAGGCTTTCTCAGCTGGCCTTAAACACAATCAGAATCAATAACCTATATCTACCTAAATTAGGTTTGTTAAATGGAAATGTAATCCTTTCATAGTTTTTTCTTTTAGGAGCATTTTTCTTGGCCGTGCCGCACCCTCTACATGCCTGTGGACTTTTTGTTTTTGGTCCAGTCAGACTGAGCCTCTCTGTGTTGCCAGGGGGCGTCTAATCTGCCCAAGGCCTTTGTTGGTTATTCTGTAAAACAGAAAAACTGTTTGTTAAACCAATCAGCTCTCAGATTCCCCTCCCTGGGCCTCCTAGCTGGCTCACAGCCAACCCCTTAGGGGTTTTCTGTCCTCCTGTTGGATGGTCAGAGAGACGCTATCACTACCAAGTGTTGCTATCATCAACCAGACTGGCGCTGGTCTGGGGTTCCCAACGACTCTCGCATGGGAAATGCTGGAGATGGACATGAATGTAGGTTCTAGTCAGACAAGTCACATTTAGTTCAGGTTTCGTATTAACCAAGAGTAAATCCACGTGTACACATCCAGATCACAGAAAGGTTCCAGCTGAGTTTTAAACCAAGAATCTTTTTATACCTTTTTATAAATGTGGTACAAAACTAATAATTACATGGAAGAGTATCAGAACAAGCCTGCCAGTGGTTGCTTGGACACATCCTGTCCTAGTAGCGGATCTGTTCGAGGACAGCTGAGTCCCAGTCTGCCGTTGAGTTAGTTAAACAATTCTTTTGGTAAATGTTAACATAATAAAGAAACCTGCAGAGAAGAAGCCGAGTCTGACAGTTGGCTGTGGTTCCACTGCTGCAGGGCATGAAGGCAGTCCTTCAGACAAGCTGCTGCATTGGTAAAGCACGTTTCCTGATGCTCGCCAAGTCTGGACTTTAGACTGGAAACATACATGCCATAATATTCATTTGGTAAATACAAATGTTTTCAGTTTCTCCATTAAGACAATCTATTTCCTAGAGAAATGTAAATAAGAGCAGTTTTATTTTCATTCTTCAGCAACAATTGTTTAACAAACCTCACAGAATAACTACCCGACCCACTGAGACGTGCTGCTGGAATGTTAAATAACTGAAACGTTAACTGTAAAACAAGAAAAACTGCTGAAAGTCCACGACTAATGCACTCCAGTAGGTTTAGAGACCCAAGTAATGGTGAATGGAAAGGTGAGGTGCGTGTGAGAGCTGTGCAGATGCATTTCTGTCTCCACCGTGAGTCCAACCAAACCATCATATCAGGTCATAAACATGCTGGTTTAACTGGAGAGGAGGCTTGCTCGTGTCCAACTGCATACCTGTCATGTTGCTGGCACAAAGAGTCAACCATACTGGTGATTTCTGCTGGAAGCTCATTGGAGGAAGAAGCCGATTCGACTTCCTGGTGCAGATTATGAACTTTCACACCCAAATCCTCCAGTGACTTCTCACAGTTCTAACAGAAAAGGAAACAACAGGTAACGGGTGTTTCCAAAGGATCTGTTGGTGTTTTTCAGTAATGCTACAGCAGCAGTGAGTACTACCTGGAGGCTGTGCCAGTGCTGCTGGAGCTGCGTGATGTTGTTCCGTGGTTCGCTATAACTCAGCGCCTGGTCCAGAGAGCGGAGCTCCCACTGCAGGGCTGCTGATTTCTCCTTCAGGGTTTGGGCCAGCTTGGCCAGATGCTGGTCCATCTTCTCTAACTGCAGCTCACAGGAAGCCAGGCGCTCCCTCACTTCCTGCTCTGAGTTGGCACAGAGGTCATGGAGGTGGCTGACCTCCAGGGTCAGAGCAGCTTGACCTCCAGGGGTGCAGATGCTCATCAAACTGTCTTTAGCAGAGTCCAGCTCCCTCATCTCTCTCTGCTCTCTGTCAACGGTCTGCAGCAAAGCCTAGAATCAAAGGGGCCCCAGATGTTTGAATGGAGTCTACATTCATTTGAGAAGCACAATCTTTAATGGAGTAAATATGTTTTCTGGACTCCAACCCACGTCCAGATTCTCACCACAGCCTCCTGAAAGGCACCTTCACTTCTGTCATTAATTTAGCTCATTCTTGGAGTTTGGATCTTTGCTGAAGTATTTCAGCGCCTGGCCCCCACACAGAGGCCACACACAGACCTATCTATGTTCTCTGAGCAGATTATCAGAATAAGGTAACACTTCACATGACATCATTGGCATCAGTCTCACCAGGACACCGATGAGTCTGCAGGCTGTAGCGAGGTTGGACAGCCAGAAAGAAACTCTCAGTGTGTTTCACTCGTTTGCTTCATAAATATGATTCTTATGGGTATTTTGTTAATTTACGTTGAGTATCTGAATCTTATTCTACCTTCAGGGTGTTGGCAGTATTGTGAAGGCCGTGTCTGTCCATTGGCGGGGGTCCTAGACCTTTAACCTGCTCCCTCAGCCAGTCCTGAGCTGCCTCATGCTGCTCCATCAGCAGAGTGCACTGCCGCTCCGTCAGGATGCCTTCCTCCAGGTTCAACACCACATCCTGGAAACAGAAGAAACTGAGGTTATTTATCCCAGAAGGGAAATATAAATATGCATTTGAACTAATGGTAGAGTATTGTTTTATTACTGAGCTAAACTCACAGTAAGCTCCGCCAACAAAGCAGGGATGACTTTTTCCTTGGCTTCCCAGGAGAAATCTTTCCAGCTGTGGTCCTGTGTGATTTCAAACAGCTCTCCTGTCTAAAGATGAAACACAACCCAGATCAGCCAAGTGTTAGCAGCTCACTGTTTAGGTGTTCGTACGTCACCCAAGCCCGAGAAGCAGAAACCTGCTGCTTCATACACTGATCATCAGCACTTTACCTCTGTTCTCAGAGAGGACAGTAGAGGGGCCAAAGCCGTACTCTGGTCCAAGAGGGTCCGAGCCAGTTCCACAGCCTGCCTTCGCTCTCCCAGGCCCGGCCAGGGGAACACACGGGGAAGGCTGGATGTCTGTTTTTGGAGCTCAGCCAGCTGCTCCTCAGCTTGGCCCTTCCTATATTCATAGGAAACCAGGTGCTCCAGAACAACCTGCAGTTGTCTGGTGGGTGATAGGACAATACCAGAGATTATAAATGCACTGCCCGGCTGAAAGAAAACTTGCCGCTCTGATCTAACCAATCCTATTGGATAATTACTGCATGGGTGATTATCTTTCAGCTGCAACAAGTTAATTAGCTCCAACTGGTGCAATGAGTTGCTTCTCAAGTCTTAAACAACCCTGTGGAAAGACACATCTGGTGGTCATGGAAATGATGTTGTTCTGTTTGAGAAGGGTCAGCTCATTGGCATCAAGCAGAGAAAGCACCTAAGGAGATGCAGAAACAACTGAAACTGGGTTAAGAACAGTCCAACGCATTATTAAACTCTGGAAGGATAGGTGGAACCCATCGTCTTCGTGGAAGAAATCTGGTGGAGTTATCATGTTCTCTACATGAATGTGTGGAGTTAGCATGTTCTTCAGATGCATGTGTGGAGTTAGCATGTCCAACTGCATACGACGGTGGCACAGGAGTTAAGTCCTCGCCCGTAATCGGAAGGTTGCAGGTTCGAGTCCCGCTCAGTCTGTCACAGTCGTTGTGTCCTTGGGCAAGACACTTAACCCACGTTGCCTGCTGGTGGTGGTCGGAGGGACCGGTGGCGCCAGTGCTCGGCAGCGTCGCCTCTGTCAGTGCGCCCCAGGGCAGCTGTGGCTACATCGTAGCTCATCACCACCAGTGTGTGAATGTGTGTGTGAATGGGTGAATGACTGATTGTGTTGTAAAGCTCCTTGGGGGGTTCCAGGACTCTAGAAGGCGCTATATCAAATACAGGCCATTTTAGCATGTTCTCCACATGCCTGTGTGAAGTTAGCATGTTGTCCTCATGAATGTGTGAAGTTAGCATGTTCTTCACATGCTTGTGTGGAGTTGGCATGTTCTTCACATGCTTGTGTGGAGTTAGCATGTTCTCCACATGCATGTGTGGAGTTAGCATGTTCTCCACAAGAATGTGCGGAGTTAGCATGTTCTTCAGATGCATGTGTGGAGTTAGCATGTTCTCCACATGCCTGTGTGAAGTTAGCATGTTGTCCTCATGAATGTGTGAAGTTAGCATGTTCTTCACATGCTTGTGTGGAGTTGGCATGTTCTTCACATGCTTGTGTGGAGTTAGCATGTTCTCCACATGCATGTGTGGAGTTAGCATGTTCTCCACAAGAATGTGCGGAGTTAGCATGTTCTTCAGATGCATGTGTGGAGTTAGCATGTTCTCCACATGCCTGTGTGAAGTTAGCATGTTGTCCTCATGAATGTGTGAAGTTGGCATGATGTCCTCCTGCATGTGTGGAGTTATTATGTTCTCCACATGCATGTGTGAAGTTAGCATGTTCTCCACATGCCTGTGTGAAGTTAGCATGTTGTCCTCATGAATGTGTGAAGTTGGTGTGATGTCCTCCTGCATGTGTGGAGTTGTCATGTTCTCCACATGCTTGTGTGGAGTTAACATGTTCTCCACATGCATGTCTGGAGTTAGCATGTTCTTCACATGCATGTGTGGAGTTAGCATGTTCTCCACATGCATGTGTGGAGTTAGCATGTTCTTCACATGCATGTGTGGAGTTATCATGTTCTCCACATGCTTGTGTGGAGTTAACATGTTCTCCACATGCATGTGTGGAGTTGGAATGTTCTCCACATGCATGTGTGAAGTTAGCATGTTGTCCTCATGAATGTGTGAAGTTAGCATGTTGTCCTCATGCATGTGTGGAGTTATTATGTTCTCCACATGCATGTGTGAAGTTAGCATGTTCTCCACATGAATGTGTGAAGTTAGCATGTTATCCTCATGCATGTGTGGAGTTGGCGTGTTTTCCCCATGCATGTGTGGAGTTAGCATGTTCTCCACAAATGTGTGGAGTTAGCATGTTCTTCACATGCTTGTGTGGAGTTAGCATGTTCTCCACATGCATGTGTGGAGTTAGCATGTTCTCCACACATGCATGTGTGAAGTTAGCATGTTGTCCTCATGAATGTGTGAAGTTAGCATGTTGTCCTCATGCATGTGTGGCATTATTATGTACTCCACATGCATGTGTGGAGTTAGCATGTTCTCCACGTGAATGTGTGAAGTTAGCATGTTATTCTCATGCATGTGTGGAGTTGGTGTGTTTTCCCCATGCATGTGTGGAGGTAGCATGTTTTCCACATGCATGTGTGGAGTTAGCATGTTCTTCACATGCTTGTGTGGAGTTAGCATGTTC
The DNA here is from genome assembly GCF_043380555.1 of Nothobranchius furzeri. Classification (NCBI taxonomy): domain Eukaryota; kingdom Metazoa; phylum Chordata; class Actinopteri; order Cyprinodontiformes; family Nothobranchiidae; genus Nothobranchius; species Nothobranchius furzeri. The sequence goes on from NC_091758.1 coordinate 9,116,944, forward strand.
TCCACATGCATGTGTGGAGTTATTATGTTCTCCACATGCATGTGTGGAGTTAGCATGTTCTCCACATGGATGTGTGGAGTTATTATGTTCTCCACATGCATGTGTGGATTTAGCATGTTCTCCACATGGACGTGTGGAGTTAGTATGCTCTCTACACATGCATGTGTGAAGTTAGCATGTTGCCCTCATGAATGTGTGAATAGCATGTTGTCCTCATGCATGTGTGGCGTTATTATGTACTCCACATGCATGTGTGGAGTTAGCATGTTCTCCACATGAATATGTGAAGTTAGCATGTTATCCTCATGCATGTGTGGAGTTTGCGTGTTTTCCCCATGCATGTGTGGAGGTAGCATGTTCTCCACATGCATGTGTGGAGTTAGCATGTTCTCCACATGAATATGTGAAGTTAGCATGTTATCCTCATGCATGTGTGGAGTTGGCGTGTTTTCCCCATGCATATGTGGAGTTAGCATGTTCTCCACATGCATGTGTGGAGTTATTATGTTCTCCACATGCATGTGTGGAGTTCGCATGTTCTCCACATGGATGTGTGGAGTTAGCATGCTCTCCACACATGCATGTGTGAAGTTAGCATGTTGCCCTCATGAATGTGTGAAGTTAGCATGTTGTCCTCATGAATGTGTGAATAGCATGTTGTCCTCATGCATGTGTGGCATTATTATGTACTCCACATGCATGTGTGGAGTTAGCATGTTCTCCACATGAATATGTGAAGTTAGCATGTTATCCTCATGCATGTGTGGAGTTTGCGTGTTTTCCCTATGCATGTGTGGAGGTAGCATGTTCTCCACATGCATGTGTGGAGTTAGCATGTTCTCCACATGAATATGTGAAGTTAGCATGTTATCCTCATGCATGTGTGGAGTTGGCGTGTTTTCCCCATGCATATGTGGAGTTAGCATGTTCTCCACATGCATGTGTGGAGTTATTATGTTCTCCACATGCATGTGTGGAGTTCGCATGTTCTCCACATGGATGTGTGGAGTTAGCATGCTCTCCACACATGCATGTGTGAAGTTAGCATGTTGTCCTCATGCATGTGTGGCGTTATTATGTACTCCACATGCACGTGTGGAGTTAGCATGCTCTCCACATGAATATGTGGAGTTAGCATGTTGTTCTCATGCATGTGTGGAGTTAGCGTGTTTTCCTGTGCATGTGTGGAGTTAGCATGTTCTCCACATGCATGTGTGGAGTTAGCCTGTTCTCCACATGCATGTGTAGAGTTAGCATGTTATTCACATGCATGTTTAGAGTTAGCATGTTCTCCACATGCATGTGTGGAGTTAGCATGTTCTTCACACGCATGTGTGGAGTTAGCATGTTCTCCACATGCATGTGTGGATTATCTCAGGGTACTTTGCTGTACTCCCACAGATCAAAAACATGCTTTTAAGGTTAACTAGAGACTCTAACTTGTCCCTAGGTGTGTATGTGTGAATGTCTGTCCATCTCATTTGTCTCTGTGTGTCCCTGTTATGCATCTGAGAGATTTCCAGGCCCGGGTGTCCCCCACCAAACCACTGGTGACTGCTAGAGTTAGACAATGGCAGGTCCCCATGACCCAACTCAGAACTAAGCAGAATTTTGCTTCTGCAAACAGGTTTTAAAAGCACAATGGGATAAAAACAGTTTCAGGTTCAAAGGTTTTCCTTTACCTTTGTGTTTCCTCCGCAGCTCGAACAACTGTCCTCCACCCTGTCTCTGTGTCGTTGATTGTCTGCTGGATGTCCATTTTCTTCTCCTTTTCCAAACCTATGTGGCTGCAGAGACCATCTGCTCGACTTTTCAGATCCATCACTTGAGTGTCACCATTTGACTTGCAGCTTAGGATGGCCTAAACACAAAGTATGTGCTGTCAGTTAAAGGTTTGTCCTAAACGCTCAAACAGGAAAGTGTGAAAGATTCATAAATGTTTTGATTTCAGTTCTGGTGACACAAAAGGGCTAAAAAGATTACCCATGGTAAAAGTCAATTGACTAGTGTTTTTAATTAATTTAGAAGAAGTTATTCTCACTAACAGCTATTTTAAATGGTTGTATTTATGAAGCAGGACTGTACGTTTACCTGTGCTGCATGCAGCCGCTCCTCTATCTGAGTCTTGCTGCCTTGAGTGCTCCCCTCCATGGATTCAGCTTGTTTCTGACGCTTTTCCAGCCAGGTCTTTGTGCTTTCTGCATGGATACGAAACGCCTCCAGCTCCCTGGAGAGTTTGTACTGGACCTCAGCTTTCTCCAAAGTGTCTTCAGCAGTTTGCAGGACCATCCTCCACAGCTCCGCTGAGTCCAGCACTTTTTGTTGGGCCTCGAGCCTCTCGTGTTGCTTCAAGTCTTCCAGATCCGACAAACACTGGCTTTGTCTTCTCAGTTCAGACAACTTAGCATCACCTTCAGGTTTGCAGCTCAGGATGCTCTGATGATGTAAGAACGTGAAATCTTTAAGAAATGTAGTTTTGATTTCAGAATAAAAGAACATAACTTGAGCACACTGGTTGCTAAACTTTAATATCAGACTATGAAAAGGTGGTTCAGTTTTGTGACATGTAGGCTAGTTAAGGAAACAACAAAGAGACCTATCTGTTATTGCTGATGTTTTATTTTTCAGACTGACCTGAGCAGCTTTCATTGCCTCTTCGGGATTTCTCTGCGTGTCCAGAGAAACGAGACACTGATGTTTCTCCTCCAACCAGTCGATGTTTTTTTCTCTCAAAGCGTTGAAGTCCTTCAGCTGAACATCCAGAGCAAACATTCTCTCTGCTTCACTCACAGCTCGTTTAGCACTTTGAAGGACACTTGTCCATCGCTCCTCAGAGTCTTGTACTTTTTCTCGGATCTGTTGTTTTTTGTGTTCGTCAAGATCCTGAGCACACAGAGCCTGACTCTGTCTCTTCAGTTTTTGGATCTTAGAGTCTCCTTCAGACTTTGAGTTCATGATGGCCTGAAAACAACATCAGAACATCTAAAACTGTTTTCATGACTGAGCAAAATTCATTTTTTTGGCATTGTAACATCTCATTGTGAACTCATGGAAATATTTACTACACCTCAAATATGTTTAGCCATTTAGTGACAGAAATCCAATCCAATCCAATTTTATTTATAAAGCGCATTCACAAGGCATTACAACCAAACAAGGCGCTGTACACTAAAAATGTTAGTTAATTAAACAGGCGGTGTACAAACATGTCGAACACAGATAAAAGATAAAAAGGAAATACAACAAAATTCCCAAAACTAACATCTAAAAATCAATAAGACACAGGGAGAATAAAAATTAGAAAAAACATTGTAAAAAAGAACCTCAATAGTACAGAAGTTGATATTGTGAAGTCCATTTTTGTACAATGCAGATGTAAGTGATGGTCATAATTATGTTATATAAGCTAGGTTGAAGTAGTGAGTTTTCAGGCGTGATTTAAAAATGCTAGCTGTTGGTGCTAGCCTCACTAGCAGTGGTAATGTGTTCCACAGCTTCGGTGCACAGACAGAGAAAGCCCTCTCTCCACGGCTTTTTAAACGTGCATTCAGAACAGCTAGGAGGAGCTTATCTTCAGACCTGAGAGCACGCGGCGGGTTGTAGTAATGGACCAGTTCACACAGATATGGAGGAGCGTGATGGTTCAAGGATTTGTAAGTCAGAAGCATAATTTTGAAGTTTATCCTAAACTGCACGGGCAACCAGTGGAGAGATTTCAGAATTGGAGAAATGTGTTGTCTTCTGTCAGCTCCAGTCAGCAACCTAGCTGCTGAATTCTGGACCAGCTGAAGTCTAGAAAGAGCTGCTTTACTGATGCCATATAACCCATAGACCACTTTTAGTCAAGACTCTGACCTCACCTGTGCTGCATGAAGGTGGTCTTCAGCTTCGGTCTGAAGGTCCAAACAGACCAGCTCCTGCCGGAGGTCTTCAAGCCAGTGATCCGTGTCTTGTTGATGGTCACTGAATTCTCTGAGCTACAAAGACAAAATGGTAAAAATGTGGTGACTCACTGATGTTGAATCAAGAAGAACAGCAGTTTGTTGGTTGTTTTCAAGCCACGATGATTTTACACAAAACCTTAAACAAACAGGATTTAATTAATAATAAGAAAACCAGTAAATGACCCAATTACACATAAATGACTGAAAATGACTTTTAGAGTTTCCATCAGCTCATTCACGCTAGGCGATGCAACCCATACATAACCAGCATCCAGTTAAAGCAATGGGTCCAAATGATGTTTCAAATCTTATTTTTGATTCGGATTAAGTTTTAACTTGATATTTATTAAAGAAAACATAGACAATCTAGTGTTTTGTAGTTCTGAACTCCACGGTCCACCATCCCCCACGTCCTAGTTGCAGCCCTGTTCCATCCCACCGGTTTCCATAGTGAAGTAACCTCCTGTCCTCTAGCTCTGCAGAAGCCTGCCAGTCCACCATCGAGTCAAGCCAAGTTTGCTGAAGCAGTAAAACATCTAAAACAGTGCTTCCCAAAGATTTACACAGGGGGCCTTGAGAGAATGCCCAGAAATGAAAATGAAATAGAAAAACCATTGCAGAAGCTATTTTTAGCATCATTGTTGACTGATTTAAGTGAAGATGAGCAGAAGCAGCTTTCTTTCTGCACTGAATCTTTTAGCTTTTAGCAGGAACGTATTGCTCAGTCAGACGTATCTGGAGATGTCTTAATGCCTATGTTGTGGGTCTGAAGCTGAAGAGTTTGGGACCACTAGTCAAAAACAAATACAAGACAATGGTTCTCAGGGCTCATCATTGGACACCACTAGATACCAGGACAGCAGCCTGTTTATTGGATTTTTCAGCAGCTGAACAATCCAACCATCCACGACTTTAAAGAAGTACTGGTGACACGAAAGAGAAAACCCTAACCCTAGCAGATCTGTAGATAAGAGCTCCTCCAGCCGTTCCTTGTGAAGTGAATGAGCACTGTTTGTTCCATCCTCCATCCTCACCTCCAACTCTCTTCTCTCCGTTTCCTGGGTGATCTCAGCCACTGCTGATGCTTCGACTTGTTTGGCAGTCTGCAAGACCGTCCTCCACTGCTCCTCCAGGTCTTTGACTGTCTGCTGAACCTGGACTTTTCTTGCTTCATCAGCATCCTGATGCTCATACAGAGTCAGCCCTCGTCTCCTTAGGTTGTTCACCATGACATCCCCCTCAGGTCTGACGCTCAGGATGCTCTAAAAACCCAAAAGACAGCCTTTTAGCAGACTTGCTCATGATGAGGAAAATAAAATACGCAAATGAATGAGTCTCATTTGATTGGCTTGGACTTTTAAGAACAGTTGCAACCAAAATTAAACAAAATGTTGTCAACAGTTATTTTAGGATAATGATGTCCAGTGCTGGTGTCCTCCATCCTGCACGAGTCCCATAGTTCAGGCGTGTCGGAGCACAGAAACATCTAAAACGTGCAGGATGGTCTTTTAACTCGTGGGGCAGGACTCAGAGAGTTGGTACTTTGATGACGATCTAACAAAAAAACAGTCATAGAAATTTCAGAAGGACCATGAGGTGCTGTTGCATCATCTGAGCATTGCGTGGAAATTACTGGCCGAGCTTTGAATTGGATTCGGTCCTGTCTCTCAAACAGAATGGTGTGTGGATGGTTTCTCTTCTGATTTCTCCCATCTCCCCTGAGGTGTTCATCAGCATTCAGCACTAGGACCCCTGCTGTTTTGTATGTATATTCAGACATTGGGTGATAATGGATGCTTTGTAAATCTGGCAATGTTTTTAATGTTTTCATTTGAATTGACAGTCGTTTTATCCATTAAACTTTATTACTTTTATTGCTTTATTTTTTTAACAAATTTTATGTTTGATTGCTGTAGCTTCGGTTCACTGTTCAGCACTTTGATCAACTTTGGTTGTTGTCAAATGTGCTATGTAGATAAAGTTGATTTGATTTGATATCCTATGGACTTATTGTATCGCTTTTCACCGATACGCTGATGACTGTCAGCTGTATTTGCCGTTGGATGAGTTTGGTGGTCGACCACGCTTTTAGATTGTTTGGGTGAAGTCAAAGCATAGATGGCTGAGAACTTCCTGCGCATTAATGAATTTAAGACGGAAGCAGTGATCTTTGGTCCCAATTCTCACACTGAGTCCTCCTGGTTTGATTTTGGGGAGGTAAACCCCCACATTATGGAGTTGGTTGTTAACCCTTTAAGACCTGCCATAGAACAAGTTCGCCAGAACTTATATTTACATTTTTACATGCTGTGGTGCAATTTTTTGGAGTATTTCAACTTTCTTTACATCAATAAAACCCTTACATTCTAAATTTTAAATATATAAATGTAAAATGTTCATAGCAACAAAATATTTTACTAAAAAATGCAATTATCTATACAGAAACTGAAAATAGTTTTTTGTTTTTACACATATTTTTCATTATACAGGAATGCCACACCTTTATCCCTCAAAATTGTCAATGGAAAAAAGTTTCACTCATTCCTTTCAAACAACCACAAATTTATTTGAAGTGCTTCCATAAAATAGTTTCTGAGATACACAAACGTTTTAAACTTCATAGACCAGCACAGTGGCCTAGTGGTGGAGTATCTACCCCGAGACCGTGAGATCAGGGTTCGATTCCTGGTCGGGTCACACCAAAGACTTTGAAAAAATGGGACCCAGTGCCTCCCTGCTTGACACTCAGCATTAAGGGCTTGGATTGGGGGGTTAAACCACCAAATGGTTCCCGAGCGCGGCGGTGTCTGCAGCTCACCGCTCCCCCAGGGGATGGGTCAAATGCGGAGAACAAATTTCGCACACACATCAGTGTGTGTGACAACTAATGGGACTTTAACTTTATAACAAAAATGAAAACATATTTAATAATAATCAGCTGGAGTAAAAAAATATAATGTTGAACATTTGTAGATAATTTTTCACTAGTATATAGTTTTCCTTTTCTCTCTCTAGTAATAATAGCAATAATAAAGAATATTGCATGAATATCAGTGTTTATGTTTATGTTTATTTATTTGGCAGACGCTTTTATCCAAAGCGACTTACAATTTTATAACCTACAGGGCATGTTGTGATCTTGTTGTGAATATACGTGAGGGAACAGAAAGTGAAACCTGAACATCACCCGGTGCTGTAATGGCGTCAACTGCTTCGAGAAGGGAGGATGCACCGTTTGGCGGGTCTGTGAGTCATCAAAACGTTCGTAGTGGGGTGTGTGTTTCGGGAGTTTGTAGTGGGCGTGTGAGTGTGTAGGATGTGTTTGTCTAAACGTATTATTGTGGAAAAGCACAAGAAAAAGCCGAAAGACTGGGACTACAAAGAACTACAATTTGCGTGGAAATTATGCCAAAGCAGGTGATTGGGTAAGTGATTATCATGTGACAGTTCATGTTGACAACGTGATGACATTTATACTAATGTGTGAAGCCCTGTGAGCTGCAGATCAGAACGACACGGCGTCTGTGTCTGGATGAAAACACTTCTTATTCGCGCATCTTGGTTGTTTTTGCAAACTCATTAGCAGAAATATGCAGCGCTCTGGGGCATGTTCAGTGTATGAGATATAAGTGTAATTCCTCCGGTTTAATATGCCAAAAAATTGTTCTATCTTATATAGTTTCAGTTTTACAAGCATTTGAACACAGATACGCAAATGGGAGCGCCGGCACTCCCGTCGGTCTTACAGGGTTAATTTTGAGGTTAAGTTTGACAATAACTTTTGCTTTAGAGGTCTCATAAATGGAGTTGTGACATCATTCTTCTATCATTTAAGATGCTTGGCTGAGGTTAAACCATTCTTGTTTAGATATGCCCCTGAAACCGTTGTGCATGCGTTCATAACTTTGTGCGTAGACTACCAAAACTCAGTTTAATTCAGAGTCAGTGTGCCTTAGCTCCTCTGCAGCTTGTTCAGAGTGCTGCAGGGAGATTCTAGAATGGCAGGTCATGCTACACCTATATTGGTATATTGGTAGCTCTACATTGGCTACCTGTCTCAAACCATTCAATGATGTGTTGAACGGTTTGGCTGCAGCACACCTGGCTGACATGTTGCAGTTGTGTATTCCCTCCCAGGCGTTCTGTTCTGAAGATCTGTCATTGCTTTTGGCCCCAGGTCGTGGCTGAAGAGGAAATGTGGGATGTTTATGAATGGAACAAGTTTCCATTACACATTCAGCAGTCCTCTCCTGCAGCAGTTTATAAATCGAAGCTGAAGACCCATTCTATGATCTGGCTTTCAACTCTGAGGTGACTGATAGTGTCACTGTTCTACTCAGATCTCGTACTGTTGTTTCATTTGCATGTAATTTATTGATTCATATTTGATTTTATCTGTTGTCTTTATTGTGTCTGTGAACCTGAGGACTCTCCAGAGGACCTCTGCCCCCGAGGATGGTGGGTGATATCAACCATACTTTGGGCCCCGCCATTTGGGACAATTTTCATTCTAGCCTGACCACCGGGGTGGTTACTACTTCTTTTAAAAAGGCAGTTGTGCAACCAGTTAAAAAAAACAACCAGATTTAGACCACTTCAACTTTACAAATGTCCGGCCAATCTCCAAATTACCGTTTCTGTCTGAGGTCTTTGAAAAGATTGTCTAGATCACAGCACACGTGAATAGCTTTTCCTTAATTGATGTGTTCCAGTCTGGCTTTAGGCCACTTCATAGTACCGAATCAGCCCTTCTTCGCGTGACCAATGACATCCTAGTGGCCTCTGACTCTGGGTCTCCTGTTCTGCTCCTTCTACTAGATCATTCCGCAGCATTTGATACAGTTGACCATGATATTCTGCTGGATAGACTTAAGACCTGAGTGGGGCTTAGGGGTACCCCACTTCAGTGGTTTAGCTCATATCTGTCAAACAGAGTTTTCAAGGTTCAGTTTTGTAACTGTTCTTCTCCATGCCTCCCACTCCCCAGGGGAGTGCCACAGGGATCTGCATTCGGGCCTCTCCTGTTCTCAATTCACATCCTCTTCCTGGGTTCTATCCTGAGGAAATATGGCCTAAGCTACCATCTCTATGCAGATGATTGCCAGATCTACCTGGCTTTGAACAAACCAGGTGTTCTCTTTCTCTTCTGGATCAATGTTTGGCTGAAGTGAGGGACTGGCTTGCTGACAATTTTCTGAGGCTGAATGACTCCAAGTCTGAGGCACTCCTCATGGCTCCTAAGAAAATCATAGACTCACTTTCTGATTTGAACACTTTCCAATATGACCTCAAGCAGTGTGTTACCAACCTGGGGGTGAAACTGGATACCCACTTTTCCATGGGCCCTCAGATTAATGCAGTGGTCAGATCTTGTTTCTTCCATTTGCACCGACTGATTGGCTTAAAACCGATCCTGACACGGGCGCACCTAGAGTCCGTAATTCATGCTTTTATCATCTCCCGACTAGATTACCCAAATTCCTTTTTAATTTGGTGTACCAACCTCCGCTCACAACAGGCTTCAGGTGGTACAGAATGCGGCAGCCAGGTTTCTGACGAACACCTCTAGACGTGACCATATCACACCTGTACTGGCGCGCCTCCATTGGCTACCCGTGAACTTCAGAGTGAAGTTTAAAACGCTGATATTTGTTTTTAAGGCCCTGAATGGTCTGGCACTGGATTACCTGCCTGACCTTGTGACTTGTTATGTGCCAAACCGGGCGTTGAGATCTGTCCCTCTGGAGTGCTCTTCCTCAGTGAGGCTGCCCCCCCCACCCCCGTTTCAAGTCACTGCTTAAGGCCCACTTTTACGACCAGGCGCTTTTAAACCCTTGCCTTTTATTAATTATTTTTATTATGTGTTTTTATTGACTGTGATTATCTGCTTTGTTTTATTGTTGATTGTGTTTTGTTTCTATGTTGTGTTTTACCTTTTATCTGTACAGCACTGTGGTCGGCTGCCATGCCGTTTTTAAATGTGTTTCATAAATAACGTTGGTATGGTATGGTAACCACTTTGGTGGCATGCTTGCGTCTGTAAAAGGGATATAAATAAAGTTCGAGTGGAGTTTTTTTCTAACTGACCTGTGCTGTGAGGCGTCTCTCTTCAGGCGGTGTGTGAGTGCACAAACACTGCAGCTGCTGCCGTCTGTCTCTGATCCAGGATTCTGTGTTTTTACCCTGAGCATCAAAGTCATCTGATAGACTGTGGAGCTCCGCCTGTCTGGCCGCCTGCTGAACCGTTGTCCACAGCTGTTCTGTGTGTGTTAGCAGCAGCTCCACCTCTGGTTTCCTGCTGTCCTTCAGCTGCTCACACAGACTCTTGGCCTGCAGCTTCAGATCATGCAGCTTCGACTCTCCTTCAGGTTTAGAAGTCACAACAGTCTGGAGACAAAGTGAGAAGGAAACTCAAATGTTGTCCTGCAACGGCCACCTTGGCAGTGAATAAAAAAAGGAGACAAACACAGAAAAAACTCGTCTTAAAAAATGCATAATTCCCATTTCTTCCCAGACTCACCCGCACATTTTGAAACCTCTCCTCAAACGTCATGTGACTACCCAACAGTTTCAGCCTCTGCTCTTTTATCCAGGTCTGGAAGACTTCCACACAGGTTTTGAAAGCATTGAAGTCCCTCTGAGAGTCAGCCTCCTGCTTCGCCTGGCTCAGAGCCTCCTCAGCAGCCTGCAGAGCGTTCCTCCACTGCTCCTCTGTGTGCCTGAGAGCATCAAGAACCTCCTGCTTCCTGCTCTCGGTCAGGTGCTGGTTGTCACACAGACTCTCAGCCTGTTGCTTCAAATCCTGAAGCTTCAGCTCCTTGTTGGGCTTGGTGCTCAGGAACACCTACAAAGATCCCGGGAGGATAACTTACGTCAAAAATAATTCAATCTTTATGAAATTGTTTCAATCAGACCTTTTAGAGCTTCTCCAGATTTACCTCTGCAGTCTGCAACTTCTCTTCAACTTCCATGTGACCACCCAGAGATGTCAGGACTTCCCTCTGGTCTTTGATCCAGAACTCAAAGCTTTCGTTCTGCATTAGGAAGGCGTCGTATTGTTTGTCGAGCAGTGCTTGTGTCTGTGCCGTATGGAGGAGGTCGTCGGCAGCCTGCAGGGCGGACCTCCACTCCGTCTCTGCCTCTCTGAATAACAGCACAGCATCTTGCTTCCTGCTCTCCTTTAGGTCCTCCTGCTCCTGAAGTCTTTCCATTTGCTCTTTCAGGTTGTTCAGTTTGGACTCTCCTTCAGGCTTGGCGGCGAGGATGGCCTGGTGAGAATGAGAACAGGCCACATGTGGTCTTTTGGGACTGTTTTCCTCTGAGGGTGGTTTTAGTTCCTGTCATGTTATTTAGCCTCAGATGTAAACTTGACTCACCAGCGCTTTACACTTCAGGTCCTTCATCTCAGAGGAAAGCAGGACGTCTGTCATCCAGGTCCTGGTGCTCTCTGCCTGGACTTTAAAGCGGATAAATTCTTCCTCCACCACTTCCTGTGCCTCAGCCTGTTTCCTCAGTCGAGTCTCCAGGTTTCGATAGCGCTGTAACAAATTGTCGCCGTCCTTCAGGATGTTTTCAGCTCTGACACCTTGTCTGCGGATTGATGCCAGGAGCTCAGCGAAGGCCTCGGCTCTGCCACTGACCCAGAAAGAACACAAAATGATAGTTTGTCACTGAGCCTTTTAATTGAAGCTCAATTTTACTGATTTGTAATACATTTGCAGTGGTCTCTAGTAGGAATGAAAGCCTTGCAAGTCGTACTCTGGGGAACAAAAATCTGATGCTCCTGTTTGAGGAAGTATAAGTCAGCTGGAACACAAAGGAGCTTCAGATTTGGAGTCTTGTTTCCTAATAGGAGGACACCTCTCCTCTGATTGGCTAACAGCAACACGACTCTACCACTGACTCTGTTTGCCCTGCAAAGTTGATGTTTTACCTCCACAAATAACTCAAGCCTGGAGGAGTTCTGCTGTGTGGTGGAGTTTCTAATGCTAACAGTTAGCTTCTACTAGCAGAGACGTTCTCTGTTGTTTCCTGGACTAAACCAACAACAGCCTTCCCCGTTGTGAGCCGAGATGGGTGAGTCCATGAATGTAAGTGACTGTGACGTAGATCTGTCAGGATTTTCTAATCCTAGAGTTTCACCGTCTGTTTTCTATCAGAAGCTACTGCAGGAGATAGGTGTAGGAGACTATTTTCATGTTCAGTCTGCATGAAACACTCAGAGTGACCCGTTAGAATCAGAAATTATCATTAAAAAGTTTTCTTTGTAAGTGAAGTTGACCATTAAATAGAAACGTGAGTCTTGTTTATGTTTGACAGTTCTGTGCACCAAGCCAAACATGTCCTGTAGACCGTGATCGTAGCTTATGTGTAAACAGTAACAATCCCAGGTCCAGTGCTGGAATCACCTCTCGTCCTGAAGTTCTCTGAGCAGAACTTCGATGTCCTCTGTGTCCACAGAAAGGTTTTCTTTGTGCTGCAGCCACTCATAAAGCCTCTCATGCTGATTCTGCAGACTAAACAAAGAAACATGGTTTGAATGTAATCCCATGTCCAAATGTTTATGGGATTTGTTGATGAAACACATGGATTGGTAAATTAAAGCTGAAAAACATTTTAGGTTGAAACAACATACCTTCATTGAAAAAAGAATATTTAAATTAGTCGTAATGGATCAATGACTTTATAAATACTAGTGCAATCGACGTACTAAACAAAAGTCTTTGCCTGATTATTTTTGACCACCATGTTTGTGACGTCATTATTGTAAACCTTGGTACCTGTCCAGGTCACTGAGGAGTGACTCCATCTGTGTTTGCCGGTTGTGGCAGTGGGCTTTAAACGTTCCCACTTCCTCCTGCTGCTCCTTCAGCCAGTCGGTGAGCTCAGAGAGCTGCTCAGGAGGAACCTGCTGCTGGCCTCGGTCCAGCTGGTCCTGCAACTGGCCCAAACGTCTCTCTGTGTCTTCAGACTTCAGAAAACTCTGATGGATAGGAACCATGAGAGCACATCTGCTAAGCATGACTTAACAGCACATCATCTCTACAGATTTTGTCATCTTACAATCAGTTTTTGTACAGAGGTTTCCACATCTGTTTGGCTCTCGGGGCTCTCAAAGCACTCGTTGACAGACAGCTGTAAATTCTGAAACCATTCCTCAAATAATTCTCTTCCCTCTGAAGGAAAACAAACAGAATTTTAATGAATGAAAACAGGATTAAGTGCAGCATCAGTCAAAATTAAAATTAAGACAGTGCGTTTGCCATGTCTCTGGTGGAAAAAAGCTCCAGCGCCCCTTACCGAGGACGTACAAGTCAGCTGGAAGACGGCAGGATTTGGAGTCTTATTTCTTGGTTTTTGGACATCTCGTCTCTAATTAGTTAACAGCAGAATGTCTCTGCTTGCTTTGCAAGGTCTGTTGTGTGGTGCAGTTGCTAATGCTAACAGTTAGCTTCTACCGTTTCCTGGATGCTAAACAAAAAACAGCCTTCACTGTCAAGGGTCAAGATATAATGGTAAATGGCCTGTATTTGATACAGCACCTTCTAGAGTCCATCCATCCATCCACCCATCCATCCACCCATCCATCCATCCATCCATCCATCCATCCATTAATCCATCCATCCATCCATCCATCCATTAATCCATCCATCCATCCATCCATCCATTTTCATCCGCTTATCCGGAGTCGGGTCACGGGGGCAGTAGCCTAAATCGAGAGGCCCAGACTTCCCTCTCCCTCTCCTCTCTAAAAATGGACAGTGTGTGTTTTTCCTGATTGCTTTATAAAAGAAATAGGTTCTAGATGTTTGGATTAAAGTGGACATTTTTCATTTAGAATTCTTTAACTTCACTACTAACCATTAATAGCGCTGAGCAGGCCTTTGCTGTGCTCCTCTCTCCTAAGATGCATCATGTCTTTAGTACTCGAGATGGCCCCTTGAAGCTTGTTGAAGTCAGAAAACAGATCCTTCAGAATGGGCAAACGGGCCACAACGTTAACCATTTGCAGCTTCATTAACAAGTCTTCAGCCTGTTCTTCTGAAGACTTCAGGTCCGAACAAAGATCCTGGTGTGGACAACAGCAAAGCCAAATTAGTAAAATCATTTACTAATCAGACTCTACCTTACCCATCAGCATACCTCAATCTGGTCTTCTGCTTTTGGTGCTGAAAAATCAATTTTACTGAGACCACACTGGATGTCTTCTACCGATGTGCGACACTTTTTTATTTCCTCATTGAACTGCTTTTTTACAGTCATCAGATCTTCAAAGACGTCTTTGAAGTCAAGGAACAACTCATTCACCTCCTCCATTCTTTTCCTCAGCTGGGTCTCCATCACCTAGAAGGCAGAGGGCAATACATTTGAGAAAAGCAGCAGAACGTTTCTTAACCTTTAAGATTGAAGCCCTAGCTTTCCTCCCAGGAAAACAGACCACTCTCCACCCTTTATGCCAGAGTTAAACTGAGACCCGGGTCACATGGCAGACTTTTTAAATGGTTGGAAGACTTTCAAACAGGAGAGACCCCACACATGGCACTAAAGTCACACATTTGTCAGGGGTGTGCTGTGTGCAGCCCCACATTAAAGTCAGAGTAAACCAACATGGCAGACCAGAAAGGGCCATGACACTAGTTTTTTTTTTTGGACAGTCGTTATGGTAACTGAAGGTGTCTTTAAAGGCCTTTCAACTAGCGCCCACCATGCACTTCGACTCTGCTTGGCTCAGCTCAGCTCTACACGGCTCCACTGGTTTACCATTACAACTGAGAAACAGCTCTAGTGGGTTGGGTCATTTTCAAAAGTGGAGCAAAGTGATCTTTACGCAACACAACGTAAGTGGAGGATGTCATGCAACCTCCCTCTCAGCCGTCAACCTCCTCTAGGGAGGCAACGCAGAGCCGCTCAGACTCCATTACCCAACATCCCCAGTGCCAGGCTTCCGGTTCACGTCACCCGCCAAATCTATTTAAGGAAGTGCCGCACAACACCGACTCACTCAGTCATTGTTCGAACCGAACCTAACCTAGAGTCCAAACCAGATTGTCTCAGATCACGAAGCCTGTTCAGATCAGACCAGCCAGATCAGACCAGCCAGATCTAAGAATCCTACCTGTTCTTAGAGACCAGCCTCAGACCAGGAGTCACCGTGTTCAGCTATGTCACCATACAGCTGCACACCCGGCTCCCAGATTAAACAGCGTGTCCATTCAACCCGGCGTCAGTCACTCCGCGCTTGGGTTAAAAGCCACGCCACATCCAAACTCTCGCCCAGCTCGAGTCACCCCGTTACAGTATGACTGAGTCCACTGTTAACCCAGCTGAGTTTGATAACCTGCGAACTCAGGTTAACCTGATGGAAGTCATGGTGGAACGCCTAGCTGCCAAGGCGGGTTCCATCGCCACTGTGGTTCTCCAACTCTCTGCTGCGCAGCAGCAGCAGACCTCCAGAGACCGAGACCAACCCATATTCAGCCTCCCGGAGAAATGGGACGGAACGCATGGCTCACCTGAAGGACTATTAGCCACGTTAGCCATGACATTTGAATGTCAGCCACACCGATATGCCACACCCCGCTCCCGGGTGGCGATGCTGGTCTCCCTCCTCACCGGCCGAGCTCAGGAGTGGGCAGCAGCCATGTATAATAAGAAATCGGAAGTCTGCAATGACTATGATATGTTCATGAGCGAACTCAGGAGGGTTTTCGTCCCATCCCCCCCCCACCCCCCCCCCCCCACCCCACCCCCAGCGGCGAGACGTCAATGGAGACTCAACTCCTCCAGCTCCGGCAAGGAAACCAGACGGTAGCGCAGTACACGTCTCGGTTCCGGACCAAGGCGGCCAAGCTGAGATGGGGAGATGACGCCCTAAAAGCGATCTACCTGGAGGGGCTCTCCTCCCGCATCAGAGACGGGATGATCGGACGGGAGACCCCTGGGACCCTGGACGAGGCGGCCGACCTCGCTCTCCCAATGGATTTACGCCTCTTTACGCACCGACCTGCTGACCCTGCGGCAGCGGCAACCAACGATCGGTCCCGCTCAGCCAGCCCACTCACTGATGAGCCCATGCAGCTGGGACACTAAACCCAGAAGAGAGGGAGAGGCGCTATAAGGAGGGGCTGTGCGCCAATTGCGGCGCACCGGGCCATATGCGCTTTTCCTGTCCTTCCCGGCCGGGAAACGCAGACTCCAAGTAGGCAGCAGCAGAGGGGTCCTACTTGGGTCGACCGGAACCCCCTCGACCCGCACCATGCTCCCAGTAACCCTTCATCTCGCCCAGGGGCCCGTTGAGCTGGAGGCGCTTTTGGATTCTGGAGCGGCGGACTGTTTCATGGATAAGGATCTGGCGACCCGCCTACACATTCCCCTGTCCGCTCTCCACCAAACCATTCCCGTTACCTCCATGGATGGTACTCCTCTCCAGCCCTATCCAATCCACCAGGAGACGGTGGACCTCCGTATGGATGAACCTCCCCATTCAGAGACTCTCCGGTTCCTGATTATCACCGCCCCTTTGTCCCCACTGATCCTAGGTCACTCCTGGTTCTTACGTCATAACCCCCAGATCTCCTGGTCGTCTGGCCGGGTGCTCACCTGGGGAGCGGCTTGTCATTCCCATGTACCTCCCCAACCTGACTCTGAGCCTGAACCCCCAGATGTCGATGTCTCTCAGATCCCCTCCTGCTACCATGACCTGGCCCGGGTCTTTTCAAAGACACCTACCACCACCCTGCCTCCTCATCGACCTTATGACCTGGAGATTAAGCTCCAGCCTGGCACAGTTCCACCCCGGGGCCGTTTGTACTCTTTATCGACGGCTGAGACCCAGGCCATGGAGGCTTACATAACGGAGGCTCTCCAACAGGGGTTTATCCGACCCTTCACCTCGCCCGGAGCTGCGGGGTTCTTCTTCGTAAAAAAGAAGGAGGGGGGCCTCCGACCCTGCATCGACTATCGGGGTCTGAACAAGATCACGGCCCGCGACCGTCACCCCTTGCCCTTGATGTCCACCGCCCTGGACGTAGTGTCCCAATCCACCATATTCACCAAGTTGGACCTGCGCAGCGCCTACAACTTGGTCAGGATAAAACAAGGCGAGGAGTGGAAAACCGCCTTCATCACCCCGACAGGTCACTGGGAGTACCTGGTCATGCCCTTTGGCTTGTGTAACAGCCCTGCGGTTTTCCAATGGCTAATCACGGATGTCCTGAGGGATATGTTGGGTCGGTGGGTGTTTGTTTACCTTGACGACATCCTGATCTACTCCCGAACCCTGGAGGAGCACATCACACACGTGTGAGCCGTTCTTTCCCGGCTGCTGGAGAACGGACTTTACTGTGAATTGGAGAAATGCGCCTTCCATCAGGAGACCATCTCCTTCCTGGGATTCGTGGTGTCATCAAAAGGATTTTCAATGGACCCCCAGAAGGTCCAGGCTGTCGCCCACTGGCCGCAACCCACTTCCCTAAAACAGCTCCAGAGCTTCCTTGGATTCACGAACTTTTACCGCCGCTTTATCCGCAGTTTCAGTTCCATTGCCGCTCCACTCACTGCCCTAATCAAGTCATCCAACCAGACCCACCCTTTCCGTTTCACTCCTGAGGCCATGCAGGCTTTCCGAACCCTGGTGCACCATTTCACGACCGCTTCCCTCCTCGTTCATCCGGACACAACAAAACCTTTCATCGTGGAAGTGGATGTGTCCAAGGTGGGTGCAGGGGCGGTCCTATCTCAACGCGGTCCGGACTCCAAACTCCACCCCTGTGCCTATTTCTCCCGGAAATTCACACCGACCCAGAGATATTACGGGGTTGGGGACAGGGAGCTCCTGGCTATTAAATGGGCGCTGGAGGAGTGGAGGCAGTGGCTATTGGGTGCCCAGGACCCATTAACCATCTGAACAGACCACCAAAACCTAATTCATATCCAGAATGCTCGCCAACTCAACCCCCGTCAAGCCCGGTGGGCTCTGTTCTTCGAATCTTACCACTTTCATCTGGCCTATCGCCCTGGTTCTAAGAATCTAAAGGCGGACGCCCTTTCCCGCCGTCACGCCCAAGCTGCACCCGTCAAGGAACCACCGCCCATTTTACCTGCCCAGAGGTTCGTTGCAGCCCTTCACTGGCCAGTGGAGGACGCCATCCGAGCGGCTCTGCCCACCGAGCCCGCACCTGCTGACACACCCTCCAACTGACTGTATGTACCATCCACCTGCCGGTCTGAGGCCTAGCATGGGGACATGCTTCCCGTTTGGCTGGTCACCAGGGGGAGACCCGCACCCTCCAGTTCCTACGACGGGCCCTGTGGTGGCCCTCCATGGCCAAGGATGTCCATGAATACGTGGCTGCATGTTCCACCTGCGACCGTTCCAAGACTCCGAACAAACCCCCGGCGGACGACCTCCACCCTCTTTCTGTCCCACACAGACCCTGGTCCCACATAGGCCTGGACTTCGTTACGGGGTTGCCTCCCGTCAACCAGCTTGACACCGTCCTGACCATCGTGGACAGGTTTTCCAAGGCGGTCCACCTGGTGGCTCTTTCCGGCCTGCCCACTGCCAAGCAGAAGGCCGAAGTCATTCTGGAGCAGGTGGTCCGTCTCCATGGGTTCCCTCAGGACATTGTCTCGGATAGAGGGCCCCAATTCATGTCCAGATTCTGGAAAGCCTTCTGCCGGCAGGTCGGTGCCAGTAGCAGCCTCTCGTCTGGCTACCATCCCCAGACCAATGGAAAGACCGAACGCGCCAACCAGCAGCTCGGGCAGTACCTACGCTGCTTCGCCTCTTCCCAACCAACCACATGGCCAAAGCATCTCTTGTGGGCGGAGATGCCCCATAACCTCCACGTCTCCTCGGCTACTGGTCTTTCCCCGTTCGAGCTGTGTAATGGTTACCAGCCCCCTCTGTTCCCTCACCAGGAACTGGAGATGGAGGTTCCTGCGGCCCAGCTCCTAGTTCGACGTTGCCGCCTCGCTTGGATCCGTGCTCGGGCTGCCATCAAACGAGCTAACACGGAGTACTCACGCCAGCATAAGCGCCGCCACCGGCCTGGTCCGACCTTTCAGCCGGGCGATAACGTGTGGGTGTTTACTCGAAACATGCGTCTGCCCGCTGGCTCCAAGAAACTCAGCCCACGGTTTCTGGGTCAGTACCCTTTTGAGAAGGTCATTAACCCCGTGGCTTACCGCCTCCGCCTGCCCAAGTCTCTCAAGGTTCACCCCGTCTTCCACGTTTCCCAGCTGAGACCGGTTAGGACCTCTCCTCTTGCTTCCCCCCCCCCCCCCCCCCCCCCCAGCCCGCTCCACCGCCTCGTGGGGTGAGCGGTGATGGTGTTTACGTTGTGCAGCGCCTGCTGGATGCTCGTCGCCGTGGCAGAGGATGGCAATACCTGGTGGACTGGGCGGATTACGGACCGGAGGAGCGCTCATGGGAACCATCGAGGGTCATCTTGGACCCCTCTCTAATAACGGACTTCTGGGCTCGCCGCTCTGGGACTTCTGGGGCCGTCCCTCGGGTGGGGGGTCCTGTCACGCAACCTCCCTCTCAGCCGTCAACCTCCTCTAGGGAGGCACCACAGAGCCGCTCAGACTCCATTACCCAACATCCCCAGGGCCAGGCTTCCAGCTCACGTCTTTCGCCAAATCTATTTAAGGAAGTGCCGCACAACGCCGACTCACTCAGTCATTGTTCGAACTGAACCTAACCTAGAGTCCAAACCAGATTGTCTCAGATCACGAAGCCTGTTCAGATCAGACCAGCCAGATCTAACAATCCTGCCTGTTCTTAGAGACCAGCCTCAGACCAGGAGTCGCCGTGTTCAGCTGTGTCACCATACAGCTGCGTACCCGGCTCCCAGATTAAACAGCGTGTCCATTCAACCCGGCGTCAGTCACTCCACGCTTGGGTTAAAAGCCACGCCACATCCAAACTCTCGCCCAGCTCGAGTCACCCCATTACAGAGGACACCGTGGCTATTTTAAACCGGCAGCTTTAGTCTGTGTAATCCTATCAGGCTCCAAAAAGAAGAGACATGGAACAGACTGCATAGAGCCAGAAGAATAGGTGGGGGACTCCGCCTCTTTACCAGTCAGTGACAAATCATCTGGTGTTGGGTTTTAATCTTGGTTCTGTATGCTTGGAACCAAATAGAAGAAGGTACTAAAAGGGGAAGCAACCTGGTACCCGTTATATATGGAAAAGCCTTAGAAGCGTGCAGATCTGTGTTGTGAAGATGCTGGTGGAAAAGTGTCATTAGACTGTCAGAAGGGGAGAATTGCATCGTGTGAACCAAGTCTAAGGCTTAGTTGAGCCATGTTAGTAAATTTTTGCAAAATAAAAATACTTGAAAATTGCCAAGATTTGTTAGCACAAGATGTAGCTCCACATCTGTACACTTGGGTTATTGCTGTTATGGTGTTTGCTGATGCTGATTAGCTGTGGCAGCCATGTTGAATGGGGCTGACTCGCGTCATCACGCTTACCTGCAGCTCCAAAGGAGGATCTTGACTCTGCAGCATCTCCTGAATCTCTTCAGACTTCTTGTGAAAATGTGCAACATTCTCCTCATTGGAGCGGATCTCATCCTGCAAACCAGGAGCGTCGCTAATGTGATTGTTGATCTCCAAAGATGGAACCACGTCTGCTAATTTGAAGATAATATTTTAAACACGTATGCCTCACCATCATGGCTAGCACTTGTTGTTCATCGAGGAAGGGATGGCCCTCTGCAAACATGCTGAGTGTAGCTGCAGCCCAGCTGTCCACCTCTTGTCCCAACATCAGCTGCTTCTCCCACAGCTCCAGCCCCACTCGAAGGTTATCCAAGTAGGCATCGATCTTCTCTGTAACCTGCAGAGTACCACAAACAGGACACATACACTGAGGCCAGGATCCATCATCTAACAGCGTGTCTGTTTTAAGTCAAATAAAAGTCTAATTCACATCTGCTCCTCCTTTGGCGCAGGTGATCAAATTTAAAATAAAGGACAAATGATTTGATTCATTTTCAAATTAAGTGAAAAAAATGTGAATGAGATTCCTCCGGAGAGGAGAGGCAGATGAAATTGTATTTTGTGGAACTTTTACTTTATCAATGCAGGTCATGTAGGTATTTAAAAACAATTTTTTTTTCCTTGAGGCATTCTATGATCGGCTCTATTTCTGCTGTTAGATATCTTCGCCACTCTTTTGTTGTGAATGGCAGTGCTGGTGATAAATTCAAAGGATTTGGCCTCTTGACCAATCACAGGCATGCCCACACGGCAGCTCTGATTTAATAAAAATGGGGCATGTCTCTGTCACCCTCAGCAGGCCTGCTGCAGAATGCTTGTTTTCATCACCGAGCTGATGGAGAAGTACAAACAATAGACTGGGTTGTGCCTAACCCTAAAACTTAAGCTTGGTTTATGCTTGACACGTCGGCGAGGTCAGCACAGCTCCGAGTGGCCAAATACATAATTTCAGCAACCACGCCCCTCCGCGTGGCCCAAAGATTCTGCACTACACACTGGAAATTGTCTAACTATGCATACAGTCCTGCACATAAAAACATGGCAGACTGGCAAGATGGCATAGTGGCGGAGGTTTGTAAGCACAGACATCAACCTGAACCTTAAAGTTAGAATATGGAACATTTTAATAAAATTTATATTTCGATAATAATAATACCTCCACGGGGCGTTTAGAGGTGTGCAAGAGAAATGTACAGTTTCTCCTTTAAAAGCTATATTTAAAAATAGAAATGATCAACATTTTTATTTGTCAGGCATGACACTGGGTTTATGTTTACATCTACCAGCCATTAATAATAATAATAATAATACATTTTATTTCAAAGCGCCTTTCAGGACACCCAAGGTCACTTTACAGAAAACACGTAATAAAATACAATAAAACAACAATAAAACCCAAACAAGAAAAAACAAAGAGAGAAACAGTTCAATAAAATCAGAGGTTGTAGGCAGATTTAAACATGTGTGTTTTGAGTTTTGATTTGAAAAGGGTAAAACTGTCGATGTTCCTGATGTCTGGGGGGAGTGAGTTCCAGAGACGGGGAGCAGAGCGGCTGAAAGCTCTGCTCCCCATGGTAGCGAGACGGGCAGAAGGAACCGCAAGATGGATGTAAGAAGATGATCTGAGTGAACGGGATGGGGTGTGAATACTTATAAGGTCTGAGATATATGGAGGAGAGAGGTTGCGGATTGCTTTGAAGTTATGGAGGAGAATTTTGAAGATGGACCTGAATTTAACTGGGAGCCAGTGAAGCCGCTGGAGAACCGGGGTGAAAGGAAGGGGTTCTGGTGATAATACGGGCTGCTGAATTCTGGACCAGTTGCAGTTTATGAAGGAGTTTGTTGGGGAGACCATAAAGAAGTGAATTGCAATAGTCGAGACCGGAGGTGACAAGGCTGTGGACGAGAATGGCGGCAGTGTGAGGGGTCAGTGAGGGACGGAGACCGTTAATGGAACGTAGATGGAAGTATGCTGACCGAATTAAGTTATTAATGTGAGCTTGAAAAGAAAGTGAGCTGTCAAGAATGACACCCAGACTCTTGACGTGAGGGGAGGGGGAGACTATGGCGCTGTCAATAGTTAAAGAAAAGCTGTCAGATGTTGAGAGGGTGGAGTGTTTAGAGGGCACCATTTGCACTAAAAATTTCGCTCAGCAAGGCGAGACTGGGACTGTGTAAAATGGTGGACCTGACAAGTCAAGCAGCTGATTCTGAGCCCAGAAGATGTTCTAAAAGTAAATACTGTCAAACTTAGTAGTAGAAATGAGTCCTTACCCTGTACAACTTGTCTCTGGACATGGTGCTGGAACGCGTCAGCAGTAAACCAACCTTCCATTGGTTGGAAACTTTGTGCTGTTGTTGCAATACCACCTCTGAACACCAGAGTTCGCCTGAGTGTTCGTGTTCCATATTCAACCCTTAACTAAAACTTAATTAAGTAAGTAGAGCTCTGTAGCATAGCAGCAAAGTGAGGACTAGCAAAATGTCCTCGCTTTGCTGCTAATGACCTCAGTTTGCAGGTAAAAAGCTTGTCATTGGTCCTCATTTTGATGTATAGAAGTGTAGACACACACACACACACACACGCACGCGCGCACACGCACACGCACGCACACACACACACACACACACACACACACACACACACACACACACACACACACACACACACACACACACACACACACAATTAACCAAAGTTCTAGACACATTCTCCTTTAGTGCGTCCACCACCCGTGTAATTGAGTTGGTGCCTACGTCCAGCCAGTTGTCCATCAGCGAGTCTGCTTCAGCTTCAAATGGAGTCTCGTTGCAGTCTCGAAACTTCTTCAGTTCAGACTGGAGTTGCTTGCAAACGTTTCTCATCTCGCCCATCTCCTTACCAAGACCAGCCAGTTTGTTTTTAATGTCGCAAACCTGAAGAACCAAACAAGAGTTAAACAACATGTAACTGCAGTGTGGGATGGAGCAAAGTCCTGTAAATGGAAGATGAAACAACATGAATGGATTCACCTTTGTTACGCTCCTGTGCAAGTTCTCCTTGCCCATATAAGAAGCCCTTTCACCGATGGTCTGCTCAGCTTTCTGGATGCTGTTGCTCACGAGACTGCGACATGTCTGGAACTTCTTCAGAAGCTCCAGAAGAACACCGCACTGCTTCTTTCTGCAGAAGACAAAGACACCAGCTCACCTCCTTTTCTGCATCGCTCAAGGTTTGACAGAAAGGCTGAAGGAAGTTTGTACCACGACAGAGCAGAAATGATCTGGAATACTCTTCCACTGTTTGATGTTCCATCCCATAAACCTCCAGACACACAGAAACATCAACGTTGCCTCTGGGTGTTTCCTGTGTCACCCTAACTTTCATTTATGCACGGGCAGAAGGTACATTTTTGAGTGTAACTGTTCTGTAGAGATTGGCATTTATGGATTTTGTGATAGTTGAGGAAACATTCCCATCCCTTTAATCTGATTTTTCCACACGTTTGTCGAACACCTTTACCCCTCAGCCTCTCACGGATCTGCCTTTGTTTAACACCGTGTCCTTTTCATTGCACCTTATTTCTGCTGGTAAACGTTTACATTAGCTTTTTCTTAACTTGAACCGTTATTGTTAAATATCATGTTTTGGTTCTTTTTTAAACACAGAAAAACACGGAAAAAAAAGAACGAAAGCATGGATTTAGAAAGACACAGCAAGAACACACCTAAGATCATGTTTTGTCTCATAGACACAGCCGGATGTAGCTGGATGTGGTCCTACCTGCTAGAGAAAGCTCTGTGAGTCTCCTTCCACTGAGCATCCAGCTCCTGGAGCAGGTTTTCATCTTTTCCTTGTTTCTCCTGCAGATCGTGAAGATTCTGAAGCTCAGACTGTTGAGCCTGCAGCTGGCCATCCAAATCCGAAACAGCACGAAGCCTGAAAATGACAAGATTATTTAAAGTTCCTCTGAGGAATGAAGCAACAATGGAACAACCCGTCACATACATGTGCTGCACAGCAGGCATGGTGGGCTCTCTCAGTCTCTGTTCTTCAATCATATCTTGCAGCTTTTTCAGCTCCCCAAACACTGCCCTCCTCCTCAAGCCAAAGGATTTGCTTTGCGTCTCTCTCTGAAGGCCTCTCTGCTGGCTGGCCAGACCACCATCAGCATCCTCCAACCTCCTGAGCAAGACAGTCACCATGTCCAGGCAGGAGGCCGGAGCACCATTTCTGCTGATCGTCAGCCTGGCTCCCTGCAGGAGCAGATCCAGCTGAGGGGCCTTTTCCTTCAGACTGTCGATGCTCTGTCTAATCAGAGCCAGTTTGGAGCGAAAGTCCTGCAGTACCACAGAGTCACTGCAGGGAGAAGCTTGGACTCCAGATATGTCTTCATCCACAGTGCGTAGGGACATGAGGAAGCGGTCAAGAGCGCGAGCAGCTGCTTCACTCTTCTGGACCTGCTGTTGGAGCTGATCCAGGCTGGCTTTGTGGGCCTCTACCTCACAAGTCAGAGGGAAGCATTCTCTGGGGTCAAGACTGCTGGATTCAGGGTCCAATCGGCACAGCTGGTCCAACTCACTTTGAATGTTGTCGTCCAGTTCCTTCAGCAAAAAGAAAGTCTAAGTTTACAGTGATTAAAAGCGTGATCTTGCAAGGGAGGGCCTCGGTTCACTTTTTAAACATTTCTGTTGCCTAACTGGACCCGCGAGGCTAAATCCAAACAAGCAGAAGTGTCATCATGCAACAGAACCAACGTTTACTAATAAAAGGATATTTTATAGTGTTTGTTGAAGAAGAATCAAAAACAAGATACATGTTAATGTGACCATCTGTAGATGACAACATGGTAGATCCACTCTTTCACCGATACCTTTATGTTTTTACAGTGTACGCAGTTGGGATTGTGTGCATCTCTGTCATAGAAAACAATGAAGAATGTCTGATTTCAGACCTTGATGTCTTTCAGGATGTTGGTACTGGCCAGTGTGAAGCCAGTGATGTCTTTGGGCTGTCTGAGGTACCGGTCCAGGCGGTCGGTGAAGTCCACCATGTGGTTTTCTGTGGAGTCTATCTGTCTGAGGGCAGCACCGAGGGAGCTGCCTCGCCTCTGAAGGTGTTTCTGTTGGCTGCGCCACAGCTCCAGCAGCTCTGCTTTTTCCTGCTCCAAAGAAGGGTCCCGGCTCAACTGGGAACACTGGGAACAGTGGCCCGAATACTCAGACCACAGTGATTCTGTTTCCTGCCTCAAGAACTGCAAAACAAAACCATTTAAGTTTAGAAAAGGTTGAGATCTGTTACCGTGTTAAAGGAATAAATGTGCACCTGTATTTCCTGGAGTCGTGTATGCAGGCCCTTCAGGGACAACGAGTCAGCGGGAGGCTCCTTCAAGCTCTGCTCGTTTTTGGCCAAGTGGGCTTGCAGAGTTCTTTTGGTATTTTCATATCTGGGAATTTCACAGAGCAGCATGACAATGACTAAGAGTAAATGGAGAATATAATAATCTCTCTCTCTCTTAAACACTGGTTAATATATCTCCTAAACTTTTAAAAGCGTTGCCGTATGTTTACCGTTCCAGAGCTTCCTTCTTGGTAATTTCTTCTGTTGATGTCTGCTTTTCCATCTCTCTCTTCTCCTGAGACGTTGCCTGCACAACCTGAAAAACAAAGGTGTTGTCTGGATAAAAAGGAGAGCTAGACTCATGAAGGGACTGGGCATCTTCAGAACGTTGAAGTTTAGGGAGTCTAAATCACGGAGCGCTGGCAAAAAGATCATCATCATCATCATCATCATCATCATCATCATCATCATCATCATCATCATCATCATCATGTATTTATTTCCAACATGCCAAGAACATCACAATTAACAACAGGATATCAATCAATAATTAATCAAGTTGACTTTGTTGTTGGCATGTTTGAAAGAGAGTGGGCAGAAGCCAAGCCCCCTCTGACTTACAGGAAACCCCCAACATCTCACAATTCACTCCATCCACATTGATGACAAGTGACACCCCCCACAGACAATAGCCCAGACTCCCCTGATGCCGAACCTGACAGAATACTGCTGGGACCTCTCCTGCTACAGGAGGAGGGTGGTAAGGCCACAGTAAAGGTCATTGTGCAACAGGTGCGTTACTGCGACGCATTGGTAGACACTGGTTCAGATATTACAATCATGAGCAAGCCTCTTTATGACCACGTCTGCTTGGATGTAAGGGGGGGCCTCCAGAACTGATTCCATGTGCATTAACTGTCAGTGTTTTCTCTGATTCTCCAGTGCTCTTGTCTTCTAAGACTATGCTCCAGGTCACGATAGGGCCCATGAGCTTGACACATCCCACCTACATCTCCATCTCCTTTCATTACAATTGAGAATTTGCCTTCAGTATAGATGCTGTTGTTGAAATGTTCTTGTGAGTAATACGCACAACTTTTCTTGATAGAGACAAGAAAATAATTATCTGGGTCTATGTCATTTTCTGAATAGCTTGTATTGAATTCTGTGTACTCAGAAACCTTCTAAGTTAGAGAAGGAATGGAAGCATAAGTTCATTGATCTCAGTACTCCTGGAGTCCGTATGCTTGAGGCATCATGCATGAACAGACACGTAGGCCGATATTAAGCTATAAGGCTAGTTCCACATCATCAATACTTATCACGTTCTTGTATGTGTCTCACCACCACTACTTTTGCTTCTTCAGGACTTCCATTGAGTTTAATAAAGATTTTACAATTTGTCACCCAGGTATGTTGGATCCTCTGCTGTTTTTTCAGCTTTCCTGGCGATGTCAGCATTTTTCTTTGTTAAGTGATCATTTATGAAGACATTTGTTCCTTTCAGTTTACGTCCCTGTTTTAAGAGTGCCGTCTTGTTTTTCTGTTCTCTAACCTCGTTATGATGGCAGGATGTTCACTGTTCCTCCTGGGTAGCGGGTGACACGTCTCGATGTGATCCAGGTCCAACTTGATCCCTTTACTATGAAGGAAGGAGGCCACCTGTTGCTCCACTGATCTCTCCTCCTCCTCCCCGAGCTCCATATTGTTTGGAGCTACAGCGCGAGCATAACTGTGCGGTTTTAGTGGAAGCCCCATAATGACCACTTCATTCATTTTAGAATACTGCTCCAGTTCGTCCACCCGCTGCTCCAGAGCCAGGATGCGTTTGTCTTTTTCCACATTCTGAAGGTGCAACAGTTTCACCTCCTCCAGAAGATCTAGGATCTGCTTCTGTTGCGCTCTAACAGCAGTCACCTCCTTGGACGCAAATTTGAGAGACCTTTTAATGTCCTCGATCTCCTCTGTCGACGGAACCTTTTTCGGAGCCATTCCGCGCTGGTTAATTAGAACTTGCCAGTAGATCTGTCAGCTGGTCCTGGTGACTGGTGTCAGAGAATGTGTCTTTGTCTTTTTCTTATCTCCCTCGCTGAATCTCCTCCCTCCTCTGTCACAAGCGGATGCAGTAGCGGGTTCGGCGTTGGGCCGAGCAGGTGGAACTGTGCCGGGTTCGGCGTTGGGCCGGGTCGGTGAAAACGCTCCGGGTTCAGCTTTGGGCCGAGCTGGTGTAGCCACGTCGGGTTCGGCATTGGGCCGAGCCGGTGAAACCACGCTGGTTTTGGCGTTGGGCCGGGCTGGTGTAGCCATGTCGGGTTCGCTTTGGGCCGAGCCGGTGGAACCACGCTGGTTTCGGCATTGAGCCGGGTCGGTGAAACCGCGCCGGGTTCGTCTTTGGGCCGGGTCGGTGTAGCCATGTCGGGTTCGCTTTGGGCCGAGCCGGTGAAACCATGCTGGTTTTGGTATTGGGCCGGGTCGGTGAAACCACGCCGGGTTCGGCATTGGGCCGAGCCGGTGAAACCACGCTGGTTTTGGCGTTGGGCCGGGCTGGTGTAGCCACGTCGGGTTCGCTTTGGGCCGAGCCGGTGAAACCACGCTGGTTTTGGCATTGGGCCGGGTCGGTGAAACCGCGCCGGGTTCGGCTTTGGGCCGGGCTGGTGTAGCCACGTCGGGTTCGCTTTGGGCCGAGCCGGTGAAACCACGCTGGTTTTGGCATTGGGCCGGGTCGGTGAAACCGCGCCGGGTTCGGCTTTGGGCCGGGCTGGTGTAGCCATGTCGGGTTCGCTTTGGGCCGAGCCGGTGGAACCACGCTGGTTTCGGCATTGAGCCGGGTCGGTGAAACCGCGCCGGGTTCGGCATTGAGTCGGGCTGGTGAAACCGCGCCGGGTTCGGCATTGAGTCGGGCTGGTGAAACCGCGCCGGGTTCGGCATTGAGTCGGGCTGGTGAAACCGCGCCGGGTTCGGCTTTGGGCCGGGCTGGTGTAGCCATGTCGGGTTCGCTTTGGGCCGAGCCGGTGGAACCACGCTGGTTTCGGCATTGGGCTGGGTCGGTGAAACCGCGCTGGGTTCGGCTTTGGGCCGGGATGGTGGAACTGCACCGGGTTCATCCTGTCTTCATCCTGCAGTCTGCTCACATTTAAATGAAGCGCTATGCTGTATTTAGAGGAATTCTCTTAACTCAGACCTGAAACACTTGATTTTCATTAATGATTATTTTTATTTAAAATTTAAGTGTGATTCTTCCTGGTGATATTTGCACGTTTAAGCTGGAAATCCATCTGTGAGCCCCTGTCTAACATTTGAAATGACTTTGTTTTTCATCCGTTCAGACATGCAGCTCACTCTGTCATTCCCATCTCCATTTTTAGTTTTTGCAGCACAGTTGAACGTTAGCAAGTGCTTAATTCAACCTGCTTCACTTCATGTGCATCTGTGGTGGAGAAGGAGTGGGTAGTGGGAGGAATAAAGAACACAACTTGGCCTGGTGCTGCACAGTGATAGTGAGAACATTTTGGTGAGCTCGGGGTCCTACCTCTGGTAAAGGCTGCAGTTTGTCACTCGCTTTTTTTGTTCCTTTTTGTGTGATCAGCTCTTCGCTTTGTAAAAGATAAATCCTGCAAAACAGAATAAAATCAGCATTTCTGTGTTTCACTTTTTCTGCAAAAAATGTTCCAAAATATACAAGATGAGAAAATACGAATGATATAGATGGAGGATTATAAGTATCAGAATTAGAATGAAAAACTTTTCAAACGAGAGAGGTTTTGCTTTCTGAAATCCTGCGTCAGTCTAAAAACACCTCACCTGGACTCAGGAAGTGATGCATCTTGGTCTCCACTGAACTGATGCTGGATGGCAGCCAGCCTCTTCTCACACTCCATGAGCTGAGTCTGGGCCAGACGGTGAGCGTCCTCGGGGATCAGGGTATCACACAGCTTTTTCATGGCCTCAAGGTGCTGCTCTGCCTCAGCAAAGTCTGCTGAGAAGCAGGCCTGAGGAATGTTGACAAGGTAAAACATGTAAGAGAGAACGTGCTGTAACGGCGTATGAAGCTGGATGATTGATACACCATATCCTCCACTGTCCAGTTTTGTGTTCAAACAAAAATGTCCGACCAACACTCCAGTTAAGAGGATGGCAAACCTGTCAAAGTCTCACAGCAAACAAATACACCGCAAATAAAAATGCAGGTTTTTTAATAACAATCATGCTTTTGTCCATACTCAAACACCGAATATTCATTTTGCCTTCATCAACATTTACAGTAATCCTCATTTTACTTTTCCTGAATGACTTTGTAGAAGGTTTATATACTTAGCACACCATCTAAGGACGTTTGTGTTTGGTTGGTTATTCCTTTGTTTCTTGGTAACACATCTAACTAATCAAAGTTATCTTTAAAAAGCCTGATGAGTCCCCTTTCAAGCCACAAAGCTAAATGTGTAGGTCACAGTCTCCCAAAATGTGCCAAAAACATCCTTCAGTGTTCTGACATTTACAATTTATGGAATGTTTGCAATTTCTTACTGTAATCAGGGAAATGAAAAGCTATTGTCCAGTTTTAAACATCCTCACAAGTGTGCAACAGATCTTTGGGGAGCCTAAGCCTCCTCCCCTTCCAGTCAGCTCATGGGTCCCCTGAGCGAAAAAAGAAAGAAGACTAGAAGTGAACGGAGTTGTAAAAGCTTTTTCAGGTCCACTTTGTCTTACGCTCCGGGAAGGTCCCATTGAGATTAAAAACCTCTTTTTCAAGGGAGTCCTGGCCAAGAATCAGTAAACGATACAGCTATAAACATACATAATATGTTTGTCAAACTTGAGGCCAGAATCCATTTTCACACCCAGTTGGTAACGGTACTCTTCACATTAGCAGCCAAAGGTCCTATCAGCATCAATGCTGACATTATCTGCGGTACCCGGAGAGAAAACTATGACCTCAGTCTTGCCGCCATTCAGACGCAGAAAGTTAGAGGCCATTTAGGATCTAATATCCCCTAAGCAGTCTAACAGGTTTGAGACAGATCTACCACCCCCCTCTGAAGGGGAAGGTAAATCTGGCAATCATCTGCATACATATTTAACTTTACTCCATGCTACCAAAGGAAATGTCCCAAAGGAAGGAGGTGAATGGCAAACAGCAGGGGACCTAACCATAGCTCTTTGGCACTCCCCAGTCTAGTCCCACCCAAGACAAAGAAGGCTCCCCTAAGTTAACACAGAAGGTCTTCCCCCAAGGTAAGACAGCAGCCATCACAGGGACGAACCTGCTGACAACCACCCACTGGAGAAGGTCCAGGAGCACATTATGGTCTACGGTGATGAAGGCTGCAGACAGATCCAACAGCGTCCCCTCTGTCAGCAGCTAAAAATGTGTTGTTAAGAACTGATAGAAGTGCAGTTTCAGTGCTGTGGCCGGTTCTGAACCCAGCCTGAAATGTTTCCAACAGATCACTGGAGTCTAAATGATCTACTAGCTGTAAATTTACGACTCTCTCAAGCAGTTTAGATAAATTTAGAAGATGAGAGGTAGGCCTTTAGTTAGATAGTACCAAGGCATCCAAGCTACTTTTCTTCAATACTTGACTCACAGCTGCTCTCTTGAAGGAGGTAGGCACCACACAAGAGGCTAAACTGGCATTTATAATTGCCAGTAGAAAAGGTGCTAGCACAGGAGCATTACAAGGACAAGAACCACTTGGCTTTAGCTTAAGCACTGAGCCCTTCAGCTCAGATATGGACACAGGCTGAAAAACCAAAAGTGTGGCCCTAAGTGGAACAGTCACCATGACTGGATAGGAGTCTGAATTGTTGCCACCCTTTCAACTCAGTAGTTGAGAAAATCATCACAGTTCCCAGCTTTCAGGAGCACAGAGCTACTGTCGGGATTCTCAGATCCCAGCAGCGAGTCCACGTGGGTCATGAGAGTTAGTCTCCACAATGTCTGCAAAATACCTGGCCCTAGCTTGTCTCATCTATTCCTGGTAATCAAACAACGACTGTCTATAGATTTCATGTGAGACATGTAGTTTGTCTCATTTCCACTTGCGTTCAGCCCTCAGACAGACCTGCCTGCATGCCCGAGTCTCATGTGACAGCCATGGTTCCACTCTGTGCTTGTTCTCTCATTGTCCCAACTGGCGCAACATCATCTACAATCGAGGTGCACATTGAAACAATGAGATCTACTCAATGTCAAGCTGGGCAGAAAAAGCCCCCTGCTCCACAAGAGACAAATACTCACTACGCTTAGCCACTTTAGTGGGGTTAAGGCTCGTCTGCATCATACGTGGGGGGCTGACTCAACCTGCTGAGACGGTACACTAAAATCACACCGAACCGGTGAATGATGTGTGAAAACCAGTGTTGGGCAAGTTACTTCAAAACTGTAATGCATTATTCATTACTTGTTACCCTCATTTGAAAGTAATTCATTACATTACAATATTACTGATTTTAAAATGTAAGGCATTACACTACTTTTGCACTACTTTAAGTTACTTTCACCAGAACAACTTCAATATGAATCTGGTCATGTGACGCTCAGTGAGCTCATGACATATATGTGGAAGGTGATGTGGTGTCTGAGCTAGGATTGTTGTTAAAATCAGTCAGATATAATAACAGTGCTTTAAAATGATTGTTTACTAAATAAAAGCAACAACAATCTGTACTCTCAGCACGCTGCCATCTTATATTAACTGAGCAGGGAGTGAGGTGGTGGGGGCTCCAAGCCTATATTTGCCTTGGTCCCCAAATGCCTTGATACGGCCCTGGATGTGGGACTGACTTCTGGGGTGATCTGATTCTATCACATGTATAAATATTAAATGCTTATATATTATTGCTTTTCACTGGTAAAAATGTGTATTGGGGATAAATCTGCCTACTTTTTTTCTTTTCAAGCACTTTGTTTTGTTTTCTTGATTTTATTTGAATAATTTCCGGCCCTTTCTCTCTCTAACCTTCCTGCATGCTGCATGTTCTCTCCGTCTTCCAGAAAAACTGTTTCCTAGATTTCCTACTTTCTAACTCATCAGCCAAAGGGATCTACCGAACGCAAACAAAAGCTTAATATGCGCTGCGCTCCAGCAGCAATGAGTTGAAATCACCGGGGCACAGATTATGAACTCAGCTGAAAAGTACATGACGTACCAGAGAATATGGGCTGATATAAACGATCGCAGGTGAATTACTTTGTTTTGGTGGAGCGATTTTGTGAATATAACAGCGGCCGCATGCAGGACGCAGCTGAAGTATTTGAGCCATTACCGCTACGCTCTCTCTGCTCATAGAATGCCCGCAAAGCTGAGTCCATAAATGACGTCATATATGTGGAAACTGGATCTTTTTTCAGGCTTCTCGCAATTTGAATTTTTAGGAAACCCACATCTTGATTGTGGGTTTAAAAATGCATTGTAATTACCGCGTTACTGACAATTGTACCGAGTAAATATTACCATTTTCTTTCCCTGTAATGCCTTACATTACCAAATTACAGCAAAAAGCAGTGCATTACAGTAATTAATTACTTTTGTACCGTGTTACTCCCAACACTGGTGAAAACATTTTCCTGAACTGTGCAAGTACAATTTTCAGGGGAAAAGATTTTTTTCAATTCTTTTGAAATGTTCAAATAAATTGCTACAAGAAATGAATTGTAACAATGCAAGCCAAAGGCTGTGCGTTACCGCCAGTATCTCACCAAAAATAAGTGCTTTCTTGGCATCAAAATCCCTCCATCCATTTGTGTCCGCTTCTCCGCGGTTGGGTCATGTGGCAGCTGGCTAAGCAGAGGCCCAGACTTCCCTCTGCCCAGCCGCTTGAGCCAGTACCTCCAGGGGAATCCCAAAGTGTTCCCTGGCCAGCCTACAAACAGTCGCTCCAGCAAGTCCTGAGTCTTCCTTTAGGTCCAGGAGACATCCTAACCTAGCCTAGTGAACTAGACCAAATTCTTGCTTTGCAAAGTTTGGTCTAGGCACGCTCCATTGGAACCTCCGCAGCTCCTACCAGGACTCTGGCTGGCCAATCACAGCTCTCTAGAGGGGTTTCAAACACAAAAAGAGCTGTGATTGGTCCATAATGGTGGGCCAATCATAGTGCTCTATCTGCTTAGTGAACAAATCACAGAGCTTTATCCACCTTGTGGGCCAATCAGGACTCTCTATGTGCCTGGTGGGTGGGATGATGCAACAGAGTGAAACAAGAGTATGTCACATTCATTGTCCAGTGGAATGCGGAGATCATTTGAAAGACAACGGTAGAACCCGCCCCACAACCGAGAGCCGTCAATGGAGCGTTGCCAGACTAAATAATCCAATTATATTGTCTGGCTTGTCAGGCTAATCCTAACCAGATACCCGAGCCACTTCAACTGACTACTCTCAATGTAGAGGACCAGCGGGTCTACTCCGAGCCCCTCCCGGATGACCGAGCTTCTCACCCTATCTCTAAAGGCCATTTTACAAGACACACCATGATGGCAAATTGGCATAATATTACCGCAATGGTGTGTCTCATAAACACACTTTGCAGGCAAGGCGTTGTGGTTATTTTTTTGCTTTCATTCCACCTCTCTTGGTAGTAATATTGCATTAATGGTCTGTCTCATAAACGGCTATTGCACATGGGGCAACAGAGGCAGGTGTTATGATGATGTGGGGAGTTACTGCCGAGCTCCAGCCAGCAAATATATTGAAAATGAAAGTAAACACGAGCAATAAGTTTTTCTTTTTGAACAAAATCAGCTGATATGGCAAACATATGGCGCCACAGCGCTCCATGACCATTACTTTGTTAGAGCTGAAGCTCAGATCATCAAAGACTGCACAGGGACGGATGGGGATGGACAGCTTTAGAGCGACTTGTTAAAAAAAACTTTACGATCACGGCTTCAATCGTAATGAAAAGCAAGTTATGTCCAAGATAAACGGAAGTCCGTGGCATCGCAGAGACCACCCCCACACCCCCTGTATGCCGCTATTGCCTAATCTTTTATAAAAAGGACAAGATGGTGCCACATTACAGCCACGGTCTGACCACTTATTAACAACCTAAGGCGCCCTGATGTCGCCACGGCGTTGAGGCATATTGACGTCAT
Source organism: Nothobranchius furzeri (assembly GCF_043380555.1). Taxonomy (NCBI): domain Eukaryota; kingdom Metazoa; phylum Chordata; class Actinopteri; order Cyprinodontiformes; family Nothobranchiidae; genus Nothobranchius; species Nothobranchius furzeri. Next base: position 9,151,817 of record NC_091758.1, read on the forward strand.
TGTTTTGTAAAAACGGCTTAAGGAAGAGCCCAGACACCCTGCGGAAGAGGGTTGAGAATCGAAAACCAGTTCTTGTTGATAACCGGTTCCCATTGTTTCAATTTCTAGGAATCGTTCGCCACGTTTGCAAATGATTCACCTTATCAATTCAAGTCGGGGCGAATAACGTCACCACGCACGTTGCGTAGCTTACGAAAGCAGGAAATATGGCGTCTAAGCAGCACAAACGCTCAGAAGTTTGGTTATACTTTACGAGAAAGGATGACAACGGGGACATCCGAAAGTTTTCTCCTGTTAATACTGCGGGTAACTAATCAACTAACACATCCTACCATGTTAGCCTCGTTTACCTTGTATATACACCTACTCACTAGTGGAGTCCAATGACAAAGGTCTGACCTGTGGTGAGATTTTTCCCACTCTGCTAAAGCTACAGCAACACAGCACCGAACAAGAAGATGACTCTGCCTTCGCTGGAGCGTAAAGGAGAACATTTGGAAAGATCTTTCTAACCGATACAGGCACAACTGATCATTTATCATAAATAAACCGACAGTTGTAATGCAGGAGGCCGTGTGCAATTACTTTTTTGCCACCTATTGAACTACTCAGGAATTGGTAAGGAATTGGATCGATAGACAGAATCGACAATGCCATTGATATTGATAAAAGCTTATAAATTCCCAATCCTACTGTGGAGAAAAGCAGTTTTGGCCCTTTGTATCCATGATCTCATTCTTTTGGACAATACCCAAAGCTTGTGGCCATAGAGGAGGGTTGGAACAAAGATCGACCGCTAAATCTCTATCACGACAGATCAATACAATGTCTACTTCACTGTAAATGCAGAACCAGTTCGCCTGTCAACCTCACGCTCCATCTCTTCCTCACTTGTGAACAAGACCCCAAGATACTTAAACTCCCCCACTTGAGGCAGGACCTCATCCCTGACCTGAAGAAGGCATTCTACCCTTTTTTGGAACTCAAGACCATGTTCTTGGATTTAGAGGAGCTGATTCTCATCCCAGCTGCTTCACACTTGGCTGCAAATGTCTCCAGCAAAAGCCAGAAATCGCAATCGGATGAAGCCAACAGAACCACATCAGCTGCAAAAAGCAGAGACCTGATCATTAATCTACCAAAACAGTTCCCCTCAACACCTTGGCTGCACACAGAAATCCTGCCCATAAAGGTTCTGAACAGAATCGGTGATAAAGGGCAGCCTGGACAGAGTATCGGCAATGCAGACCAAGCTCTGGCACCGGTCATACAGGGACCTTAACAGCCCATAGCAGAAAGTCCAGTACTTCAAACTCCTGAAGTACCCCCCAAAGGGCCCATCGAAAAACATGGTTGAACGCCTTCTCCAAATCTACAAAACACATAGGTTGTTTTGACCAAACTCCCACGAACTGGGAAACAGAGGCGGTCCAGTGTTCCACAGTCAGGAATCAAAACTTCTTTCGTCTTTGAAATTCACGGACATATCAAACAGGATCAGAAAATAACTTTGTTCTGCTCATAGACTCCCATTATATTTTTGGCAGTAGTGGACCAGATCCAGAAGAAGATGGGTGTGATTTAGGCTCCCCATACAAGGTCACAGCAGTCTGGCTCCCCCTCCTCAAATCACCGGTCTGTGGAATGCCATCCCATTCCTCATCAGTGGTTAATGAAGGTCAATGCATGTGGTGGTGTTGTTTTATCTTGCTGTCAGTCAGGTACCAGTCATACACCTGAGACTGGAACACACCCGGCAGCTCAAAACAAGAGTCAACATCAACAGGAGAATCTTGCATCATTGGTGCATTCTTTGGGAAGCTGCTCACACGTTTAGCTGTGCTGCTCATTCCATAAAGACATGTAGTCGTGCCTTGCACTAAACCTGACTAAGAAATACAATATTGACAAGAAGCATTGTCACAAGTCAATAACTAACCATGTACAAATGTCCTTATTTTTTGTGCTAAGATTTTAAAATTATTATAGAAAAAAAACAGCATTCCAATAAAAAGTCAGAATAAAGTCCCAAGCACCATGTCCCTCTGAAATTCTCCTTGAAGACATGAAAGGAAGAAACAAAGTCTTGTGATAGCAAAGCTCAGAAACCCGACTGCATACCCGTCCTTGCAAGCACACCCAAAAAAATCAACATTTATCTACAGTAGTTTTACTACCTGTGCTTGTTTGGTTAGGCAGGAGGTTAAGTGCATCTCACACTGCAGGACAGTAGCATTAAAAGCTTTCCTTGTTACTTCAAACCATAACTGTTGCAAAAAGCCTGAGATCTCCACTCTCACAGCCTGGGAAATAACAACGGATTCAGAAAACATGACACAGTAGTGCGCTTTGTAAAAATGAACAAAATTCATGTTTTATTTGCTTGTGACTGTTTGGTTAAAGCTTAAAAAGACAAACTCAGAACAACGTTTTTAATTTTAGTGCATCAGTGATGGACTTCCGCAGTATTTTTAATCAAAATGTAATAGAACTACGAAAGCAAACGTTTCTCTATTAATGAAAAACTTCCATATCCTTCCCTTTAATCCTACCTTCCACTGTGTCCTGACTGACTGGGTGAAGAATTCCATCTCTCTGAGCTGTGGGGGGGTACAGAAGGCCTCCATGCCCTTTGCTGCTCGCAAGAACTCTTCCAGTAACTCTGGGTCAAGAATTTTCAGAGTCTCCTAAGAGCAAAGGCAAGAACGTCAGCCTGGTGACTCACATCGTTACAGAACTTATCAACAGCTGTCAGATTTACCTGTTTAGCTGATGCCTGGTCAGCTGACAACCTTTTATCTTTAAAAACACAAATAGCTTCCATAATGTGAGCCTGTAAGCAGTGCTTGGCCTCCTCAAAGCCATTCATGGCAAGAGCTCGAGCCTTAACGTAGGCCTCTGTGTAGGCCTGGGGAGGTGCTTGAGCCAGAGCGGAAGGTTTGATGAGGAGGTCTGCTGACTCAGCCTGGATCTGAGGCGGAACAGGAACTTGAGAGAGAAGAGTGCTCTGTGATTGATGAGTTTTTTCTTGGACAGGAGTCGTGATCTGAAGTGTTGGCAGTGGGAGTGGATGAGATCTGACCTCTGGTGGTGATTGAGACTTGGACTGTGGAGATGTTTGGGGTCTGGGCTGTGATGGTAATTGTGCCTGGCGTTTGGACTGTGACACTGAGTGAGACTCAGCTGGGGTCGAAGACCCAGACTGAGGTTGAATTAGAGATGCAGGCTCTGGATGTGTTGTAGTTTCAGTCTGAACTTCAGATTTAGATGGTGATGAACATAGAGGCCTATTGGCATCCGTGGGTTTAGGTAGAGCTTGTTTAGGTGTCTCAACCATGGGCTGAGCTGGTGACTGATCTTTGAGCTGAGCCTGTGGCTGACCAGAAGTTTGTGATTCAGTCTGTGCTGGCGTCTTACATTCTGGTGATGCTTCAACATTAGCTAAGGTAGCTGATGCCCTCACAAGTTGTTTGGACAACACTGGTTGAGACTCAGGTTGTATCAGTGATAAAGCCTTGGGTTGGAATAGAGGCGGTGTGTTTGTTTGGGCTGGGAATTCAAATCCTGTTTGGTCTGAAGGCATTGGTTCTGAATGTGATGCACTTTTTATGTCAGGCTTTGCATTTTTATGGAGGTGGAGAAGTTTGTCATCCACAGAGGACTGCTGGAGCAGATTAGATCGGGGCTGGCTAGTCTTGGTATCGAGCTTAGCTTGTAACTTCGGCTGTGGCTGAGTGTATGTTTGAGACTGAGCCTGCAGAGGTTGAAGCTGGTCCTGTAAGGGTAGTTGTTGTTGGATTTGATGTGGTGGCTGTGGCCTGAGACCCAGCTGGGAGTGCATCTGTGGGTGATGCTGAGATTGGCCATGATTCTGGTTCTGAACCAGTAAAAAGGGCTGTGACCGAGGGTGATAAGGCTGGGATTGTACTTGTGGCGATGGTTGAACCCAAGTCTGCTGCTGAATCTGTCCTTGCTCTGTTTGAATGACACTATGAGGTCCTGTCTGGAACCTGAGTTGAACTGGATTCAGGGGGGTGGTTTGGGTTGGAGTTTGAACCCATGACTGAGCGTGGGCCCGGAGATGCGCTTGAGGCTGAGTGTAGGATAGGCCCAGATGAGAATAAGCATGGGGGCTAAGTTGAGGCCTTTGTTGGTTCCACTGAGTTTTTGCATACGCCTGAGAATTTGAAGCTTGAGTCATTTGTGAAGGGTATGGTTGTGACATTGGGGGACTCTGTTGAGAAATGGCATGGCTTTGTGCGTCCTGCTTTCCTGACCAATGCTGGGCTGGAAACTGAGACTGGTGAAAAAGCTGAGCTGTAGCCGGGAGTTGCTGCGCTGAAATTTGGGATGAGGGTCCAACCTGAGTCCAAGCCTGCAGTTGGCTTTGGGAATGAAGACTGTGTTGCAGGACTTGAGATTGACCATGGTAAGTAGTGTCAGTGAGTGAATGATCCTGATGATGGGCTGACGGTTGAATGTGATGGAAGGTTGGCGGTTGGGTCTGACCTGGTCTAACCATTGGCTGGACATGGGTTTGACCCTGGCCAATAGGCAGAATATTGGTTTGAATGTTAGAAGTTTGGGGAGGGATTCGAACCTGGCTCACTGACTGGGTATGAGTTTGAGAATACATCATAGACTGAGGAAGGGCTTGAGTCTGTGTTCCTGATTGTAAATAGATCTGAGGTTGGTTTGTTGTCTGGGTTTGGATTTCAGATTGATTCTTCATTGTGAGTTGGGCTTTATCCTGACCTCTGAGATGAGAGGGAATTGAAGAATCAATTATGGTCTGAGTTTTAGTAAAGGTTTGTGATTGGCCATGGATCTCAGGATGATCGTGTGTTGGTGGTTTGGGAGAAGGAGGCCTGACAGGGGCCCACGATTGTGGCTGACGACAAAATTGAACGTGAGATGGCACTGGGGGCTGGATAAAACCTAGAGGAGATGGCATTTGGGCAGAGGATCTAATTGTAGTCTGCGTCTGAATCTGAGCAGTAGCTGAACTGTGGGGTGGATTTTGTGGCTGTGACAGTAGCTGAAATTCTGCAGGAACACATGTTTGGGACTGGGTAGGTGATTGGGACCTAATAGGGCCACGAGGTTTTACAAAACATTCATTTATTTCAGATGGTGGCATGCTTGATGTTGTTGATTGTTGGCTGTCAGCAGAAGGGTAAGACGCACCTGCTGGCTGGAATGGGCCTTTAGCTGTGTGTTCACCTGACTGAGTCACGGACTGAGTCTGGGTTACAGCCTGGCATGTGGCCTGGGTGTCTGAATCCTGCTTTTGGCGGTCTTGACGGTGTTGTTTTTGTTGCTCCTGTACTTGATGTTGAGTTTGCTGTGTCTCTATCAGTTCCTTCTCTAGCTGCTGTGCCTCTTTGAGCTTTTCGTGTGATTCAGGGTGTGCCCTACTTGCTGGTGAGTATGAAACAACCTGAGAAGTGATCACTGCCTCACTTTTTACCTGTGATTTGGTTTCTCTAGGCTGAACTGGATTCTGACCAGAATCTTTGTTTGGAAATGAAGCTGGAGTTTCCATCAAGGCTGATTTTTGAAGCCAGGGTCGATTCTTCATGGCCTGAGCTTTTCTGCTCTGAAGCTCCTGGGAGCTGACAGCTTTTTGTGCTGCTGGTTGATGATGTAAAGTCCTCTCGTGAACCTCTTCTATCAGTTTACTTTGTGTACTGTGTTGCACATTTGTAACTGTGTGCTGTTCGCCCTGACACATACAGGCGTCGGCCTGGCGCTCTTGTTCTTGTCTCTGCTGGGGTTGAGGAGGGAGCTCTTGCTTCAACGCTTTTGTTTCTTCCAGTGATTGCTCTTGTTTGAGCTGTTGCTGTTCTAGTTCATTTTCCATCTCTCTGCTAAGCCCTTGTTGCAGCTGCTGCTGCTCTGGTATCAGACTTGGAACTTGAGTCTTCTGCTGCTTTTGGGCCACACTCTGAAGACACACCTGGGTCTGGCACTCTGGTTGCGACTTTGTCCCTGTCTGCATCACAGCTTGTGCGTAGGAATATGGCATTGGCGGAGATGCTACCTTTTCTTCTCTGTATTCCTGGATTACTATTTTTGGCACAAATGCTTCAGCACCATGATGTGAAACTAAATTCATTTGAGAATCCTGAGTTGACGTCCTGGTATCTGAGGTTCTGAGATGATGAGGCTTTGTTTTTGCTTGGATAAAGACCTTGGATGGGGGGCCTGTCTCCGGCGGGCTTCTGCTTCTGTCTCTTCTAGCACCCAAGCTGCTTAGCTTACCGATAGCCTCCTGAATGCAAAAACAGACGTTTTAAAAAAGTCTGTCCACGCATCTGTGTATACATACACTGTATGACAGCTTGCCTGAGACTGAGCAACAGCAGCTTGAACTCGTTCCTGCATGGCAGTAGCACGTAGATACTGGATGGGGGAGCTTTTCTGACTTGACATTATTATAACCTGCAAATCCTGCTCCTCTGTGACAACCTGGCCCTCCAGTTGTAGACCACGAGATATGATGACCTACAGATACAAATAGTGCTGATAGTCAGTAAACCTCATCATGTTTGTATACCCACCATGCATTTCTATATTGTATTGAGATACGTACACTGGTCAAATTAGAAAACAACAGTATGTTACAACGTTGTCCAACCTTGGATTTCTGGAGGCCATCTTACCCTGGCTCTTGGATCCTGTCCTTGCTGCTTTTTCTGCCGATCTGTAGCCTTCAGCAGCCCACACAGTTCCCTGGCCTCCATTTCCCAGAGTAGGAGCTCAGCTAGCCTTGTGTCCAGCCCAGACACACTGTGCTGCAGCTCTGCACAAATCTGCTCTGCCTCAAACAAGGTCTGCATCACCTAGTGGAACAGACGGTTTACTTCCTATGGCATGATAAAGTAACTCTACTTTTTAACATGTAGTGAAATGTCAATGAAATGTTTAGAAAAAAAGGAAAGGACAGCTCATTGTTTCTTACTTCAGGAACAGCAAGCCTCAGATTACGTAGCTGGTCAGATGGGCATTCTGGAGAAGGGTCTACAGTGTCTAGATCCACTTCTTTTATCTTCCTCATAATGAACTGAGGAGCAAAAACCAAAATGATCAGTTCATGTCAGACCTTTCTGGTCATTAACAAAGGATGGTGACTCAAAAGGCCCAACCTGTAGTCTTTTCCTGTAGGTGCGTAAACCCCCTGCTGATGCTTCCAGAGGTTCTTTAAGTATTAGAGTGGCTTCTCTGATCAAAGCCTGGAGGTCCTGGGTGTCGGCCTGTCGATCTGCACCGGCTTCAGCTGAGCTTTCCTGGAAAAGATACAATATACCAGGAATAACGTGAGAAGTAGCAGTGATCCCAAAGTAAGCAGTCCTGACTGCGTTAGCACAAAATCAACTAAACTTTATCATTTTCTAATCTGTCTGTTTCATCCGTGTTTATTTCAATGTTAGGTGACATCATTTAATTCTTTTGTAAGTGGAAACTGAAACAGAAGTTAGATTTTAATGTGATTTCACCGTTGATGAGACTCAGTCAGAAGTGCGTGAATACTGTTTAACAGGGATTTAAGCACATGAAAAGAAAGTCAACAGCCTTGTTTAACTCACAGAAGTGTTTCTCTCGATGAACTCAGCCCAATGCATGTTGAGCTTTCGAAGTTCTTCTGCCAGCTTCTTGCTTGTTGGAGAATCCGTCGACTCGATCAGGAAGTTACCCAATTTGTTTAAATGGGCGTGTCGGGCTCCCCACTCGGCTCTGGAATCATTTGTTACCTTAACAAAAACACAAGGTGGTACAGAAATGCAGAACTGAAGTGGAAAATCCACGATAGGCACAGTCTTGAAGGACCTGACCCCTATGACCACCAGTACAATGTGGAGGGGGTAGGCCGGGTGGACCAAACACCAGAGGATATGGCTCAAAAACCTGTGGTTGTTATAAATAAATGTCAGACATCAACAATTGATGGATATTTAATTTCAGCGTATTTTTATTATTTTATTAGGCTGCAGGTTCTTTATTTTCTGCTATTCCTTTCTGTAGTTCGGCTGCTCTGAGCCATGTTAACCACTATCCACTCCCAGTTCAACATTGACTTCTTAAAAGTGAAAACATGAACTTTTGAACATGAATGTGCAAATAAAATAAATGTTTGGGAATAAAACTGTATCTCCACGTGATAAAAGCAAGAGGGATGAGCCACTAACGACCTTGTGTTACCAGTAATCAAACAACAAAGAAGAGTTAATCATACTGTAGCTCTGTTGCCACGGCTACGTGTTGCTGATCCCTGCTCCAGCCAGGCCTGAAGAGTGCTGAGGCAGTCGCTGTACGAGTCCCAGGCAGACAGGACCCGACCCATGACGCTCTTGGCTGCGGTCACTTCCTCCAGAACGACCACAGTTTTCTCCTCAAGCTGTTTCACCTGCTGACTGACGCGGTGGTAATCCTCAGCTGAGGAGCAAAAACCAACACCAGTTAAATCTCAGTCATTCTCTGATGAATGGGTGAATTTTATCAAACCGGTCATAGCTACAGGACGCTCACCAAGGGCAGATTTGCTTGAATATTTCTCGGAGACTTGCTTTAGTTTGCGAACAGCAGTTTCCAACAACACAGGAAGTTCCTGTCTGTCTACCATTTCCTGTAGTCATAAATTAAAACGTCCACACAAAACCCGTCAGACAGCAACAAAACACGACGTTTTTCATATTATACCCAGTTTACAACTAACCGTGTATAAACCCTACACGTTTATCATTATAACCTAATCTAAGTTACTTTTATGCAATAAATATCTACAATGGAAAATGTATTAAAAACACAGGAAGGTTAGTTATGAATGGTAAACATGTTAAAAGTTTCTGCATCATTTCAGCTCAACCAGCCCATGGTGCAGATTTTAGTCAGTTAAAACCGACCTGAACCATGAAAAATGTATGTTTAAACATAATGACCTTGCATTACTATAAACTCATCAGATCACACACTTACATGCCATTCCTGCAGCAACACCCTGACTGCCTCTTGGGAGATATACGGTGTCTTCCAAATGCGAAGCTTGGTTTGGATCTGTCCCAACAGGTCCAGAGCTGTGTGTCGGTGCTCCCGGAACTCCAGCTTGATGCCATGGTACTTAGCAGTCACTCTCACACTGGTAAATCTGGTGGAGAAGGTCCACAGACCAAAAATGGTGGCATTAAATCACAACTTTAAATTGGAGATCTTGACCACTTGTCCTTAAGCCCAGCTCATGATACCATCTCTGCAAAACCCTAAAGCTCTCATTTACTCTTGTTTTCTAATGAATCTGCCGTTGCCTGCCTTGAGTTGGGGAAGCAAAGCTCTGGCTCTCCTGTTTCAGGAAGTAGAAGTTAGCCGGAGGAATGAGGAGCAGAAAACAGAAAGGTTTGGAGTCAATACGACACGACTCTTTCACTGACTCTATTTGCATTGCAACATAGATGTTTTATCTTCACAAATAACACAAGTCTGAAGAAGTTCTGCTGTGTGGTGGAGATGCTAATGCTAACGGATAGCTTCTACTAGCCAAGATGTGCTCTGCTCTCTCCTGGACTCTAAACCAACAACGGCCTTTTCCATTGCAAGCCAAGATGGGTGAGTCCATGAATGCTGAATTTCAGTGTAACCTAGACCTGACTGGCTTTCTAATCCGAGTTTCACCTGTAATCAACAGCTGATGCAGGAAATAGTAGAAGACTTTTTCCATGTTCAGCCTGCATTTTAAACTCAGCGTGACTGAGTGTAAATAAACAAAAACAATCTTCTCAGTGAACCTTCTCTGTTCCACAGACATGAGATGACATCAACAACACACCTCTTCTTTAGCTCGTCCATCTTATCAGTAGGAACCACCATGTTTCCATATACATCTGTGTTTTGGAAGGATTGGAAGGTTTTTAACTGCTGTGGCATCTCCTCCAAGCAAACCTGCAGCAACAAGCAGCAAAACCATTTAAATTCCAGGGACCTCATGTATCAAACGTTCATAGAAATATTCCCAAATCCCTTCCTATGAACGAAATTTAGAGTGTTCGTTCAAACGGTCAAAAATCCTGATTTATGAAACGTACGGTGGCCTCTCGTACGCACATTCCTCCGCACTCGTCTGATGGCAAATTCCACCTGTGCATCCCCAGGTGCTTGCGTCCGTTCTCAGTCATTTACATAAAGGAACGCCCTCAATTAACCATATTTGGTCACTCTACATCCTCAACATGTAAGGGGGTTCCCGTGTTCTACCCGGAAAAAAGAAAAATTGCGAGATCAAGACACTTTCTGTCGAAGAGCAAAAGAACCAAACAAGTTGCAGAGATTATAAACGCGGTCGGGACCAAGGGCGCCCCCAAGGGGTGGCCACCCCTAGAAAAGTGCTGGCCCCCTCAGGAAAAGTCGGTGTTAATAAATCATACTAATGTTCAGTCAAACCATCAATTGATCTTGTTTATTCAAGACATAGTTGTAAAACAAAATGAAAATAATACAATTAATAAGTAAAGAAATAATCTGAATAAATAAATAAATACATATGTTTCCGTTGCTCACCATTTTAAAAAGTTTCTACCTTCACAGTTTTTTTGTGAACACAGCAACAGGTGAATTAACCTAAAAAAACTAAATTTTAAATTCAATTTGGAACAACATTTTAAATACCTGAAATGTACTTTTCTGAAATGTTTGTGTTTGTAAAATTTAAGTTAAATGTTTTGGATTTGTACTGCTTTTTTAATTAAAATGAATAAAGGAGCAATGCAGCACGTCGCCACAAGCTAAACTCTCCCAGAGCTACCACAAGGACCGATTTTGGTGTGCCACCACTAAAATTGGTTTGGCCCCGTCTGGCCACCCCTATCAAAAATTTTCTGGAGGCGCCCCTGGTCGGAACAGAGGAGAGGTTCCTGACAGGAATAAATAAAAACTTTAATCTGATAAATCGTAGAGTAACGGGTTCTCCTTTACATTTAAGGAGTCCTTCTGGATGAAGTTAGTTACATTTGAAAATGTCTGAGTGCAGCCTCTAAGCTGTCATTCAGTCTGGTTACCATGACAATGCGTATGCGTTCGGGGAGCAGAGGAGGTTCTCATAGTTGTAAAATAGAATATGAACTGGAATCAGATTTGTGCGGTCTATCCGTCGCTCCACAAAGGATCCCAAATCCCAGCACAGCTCCAGGATCTGCTGTCAGCACTCTCACAGAAACATGTTTCCTCCAGAGAGCAGCTCTGACAAACCCTTAATAATAATACAGAAACGTTCTTTTATCGAAAGCATCTCAAGCTAAATCACGAAGCATCTCATAAGGACAAAAATATAATATAATAAAATTCTATCAAAAGTCATATTAATTTATTAAAAATATCAAAAACATTATAAAAATAAGAAGAGAAAAAAATTTTATTACAAAAACCTGACAACCGTTCTGCTCCTCCTTGAACCGTCACCTTATCGTGGTGGAGGAGTTTGAGTGCCCTAATGATCCTAGGAGCTATGTTGTCTGGGGCACTTAGTGCCCCTGGTAGGGTCTCCCATGACAAATTGGTCTTAGGTGAAGGGTGAGACAAAGAACGGTTCGAAGGATCTTTCATGGCGGTTAAAATGAAGAGTCGGAGTACCCGGCCCGGAGGGTTACCGGGGTCCCACCCTGGAGCCAGGCCTGGGGTTGGGGCCCGTGAGCGAGCGCCTGGTGGCCGGGCTTTCGCCCATGGGGCCCGGCCGGGCCCAGCCCGAACCGGACACATGGGCTCGTCCAACTGTGGACCCACCACCCGCAGGAGGAACATGAAGGGTCCGGTGCAATGCGAATCGGGTGGCAGACCAAGGCGGGAGCCTTGGCGGTCCAATCCCCGGACAAGAAAACTAGTTTTTGGGACATGGAACGTCACCTCGCTGGCGGGGAAGGAGCCGGAGCTTGTGGCAGAGGTTGAGCGGTACCGGCTAGATATAGTCGGACTCACCTCGACACATTGCATTGGCTCTGGAACCCGAGACCTGGAGAGGGGTTGGACACTCTACTTTGCTGGAGTTGCTCCGGGTGAGAGGCGGAGGGCTGGGGTTGGCTTTTTGTTAGCTCCGAGACTCTCTGCCTGTGTGTTGGGGTTTACCCCGGGGGACAAGAGGGTAGCTTCCTTGCGCCTTCGGGTCGGGGAACGGGTCCTGACTGTTGTTTGTGCTTATGGGCCAAATATCAGTTCAGAGTACCCACCCTTTTTGGAGTCCCTGGGACGAGTGCTAGATAGTGCTCCATCAGGGGACTCCATTGTCCTGCTGGGGGACTTCAATGCTCACGTGGGCAATGACAGCTTGACCTGGAGGGGTGTGATTGGGAGGAACGGCCCACCTAATCTGAACTCGAGCGGTGTTTTGTTATTGGACTTCTGTGCAAGCCGCAGTTTGGCCATAACGAACACCATGTTCGAACATAAGGATGCCCACCGGTACACTTGGTACCAGGGCAGCCTAGGTCACAGGTCGATGATAGATTTTGTAGTCGTATCATCTGACCTGCGGCCGTATGTTTTGGACACCCGAGTGAAGAGAGGGGCGGAGCTGTCAACTGATCACCACCTGGTGGTGAGTTGGATCAGATGGCAAGGGAACATGCCGCGTAGACCTGGCAGACCCAAACGCATAGTGAGGGTCTGCTGGGAACGCCTGGCAGAAGAACCTGTCAAGACGGTCTTCAACTCCCACCTCCGGCAGAGCTTTGACCACGTCCCGAGAGCAGTGGGGGACATTGAGTCCGAGTGGGCCTTGTTCCACTCTGCGATTGTCGAGGCGGCTGTTGCTAGCTGTGGCCGTAAGGTGGCCGGTGCCAGTCGTGGTGGCAACCCCCGTACCCGCTGGTGGACACCAGAGGTTCGGGGAGCCGTCAGGCTGAAGAAGGAGGCCTACAGGGCGTGGCTGGTCTGTGGGTCTCCGGAGGCAGCAGACAGGTACCGGATAGCCAAGCGGGGTGCAGCAGTGGCAGTTGCCGAGGCAAAATCTCGGGCGTGGGAGGAGTTTGGTGAGGCCATGGAGAAAGACTATCGATCGGCTCCAAAGAGGTTCTGGCAAACTGTCCGGCGCCTCAGGAGAGGAAGGCAGCAACTCGCTCACACTGTTTACAGTGGGGATGGGGAGCTGCTGACGTCAACTGAGGCTATAGTCGGACGGTGGAAGGAATACTTTGAGGAGCTCCTCAATCCCACCAATGCGCATTCCGAGGAGGAACCAGAGCTGGGAGGCCTGGGGATGGACTGTCCGATCTCGGGGGCAGAAGTTGCTGAGGTAGTCAAACAACTACACAGCGGCGGAGCCCCGGGGGCGGATGAGGTTCGTCCTGGGTATCTCAAGGCTATGGATGTTGTAGGGCTGTCATGGTTGACACGTCTCTACAACATTGCGTGGTCATCGGGGGCAGTTCCTAGGGAGTGGCAGACCGGGGTGGTGGTCCCCATCTTTAAGAAGGGTGACCTGAGGGTGTGTTCCAACTATAGGGGGATCACACTCCTCAGCCTCCCTGGAAAGGTCTACGCCAAGGTACTGGAGAGGAGGGTCCGATCGATAGTTGAATCTCAGATAGAGGAGGAGCAATGTGGTTTTCGTCCTGGCCGTGGAACTGTGGACCAGCTCTATACCCTTGCAAGGGTGATGGAGGGGGCATGGGAGTTTGCCCAACCAATCCACATGTGTTTTGTGGATTTGGAGAAGGCTTATGACCGTGTCCCCAGGGGCACCCTGTGGGGGACGCTCCAGGTGTATGGGGTGGGTGGCTTTCTGTTAAGGGCCATTCAGTCCCTTTACCAGAGGAGCGTGAGTTTGGTCCGCATAGCCGGTAGTAAGTCGGACCTGTTCCCAGTGAGGGTTGGACTCCGCCAGGGCTGCCCTTTGTCACCGGTTCTGTTCATCACTTTTATGGACAGAATTTCTAGACGCAGCCGTGGTGTGGAGTGTGTCGAGTTTGGTGGCAGGAGAATCTCGTCTCTGCTTTTTGCGGATGATGTGGTCCTCCTAGCTTCATCCAGCTCTGACCTTCAGCTCTTGCTGGGTAGGTTCGCGGCCGAATGTGAAGCGGCTGGGATGAGGATCAGCACCTCCAAATCTGAGACCATGGTTCTCGACCGGAAAAGGGTGGCTTGCCACCTCCGGGTCGGGGGAGAGGTCCTACCTCAAGTGGAGGAGTTTAAGTATCTCGGGGTCTTGTTCACGAGTGAGGGTAGGAGGGATCGGGAGATCGACAGGCGGATTGGTTCGGCGTCTGCAGTGATGCGGACGCTGAGCCGATCTGTCGTGGGGAAGAGGGAGCTGAGCCAGAAAGCCAGGCTCTCGATTTACCGGTCGATCTACGTCCCAATCCTCACCTATGGTCATGAGCTTTGGGTAATGACCGAAAGAACGAGATCGCGGATACAAGCGGCCGAAATGAGTTTCCTCCGTAGGGTGGCCGGGCTCAGCCTTAGATATAGGGTGAGGAGCTCGGACATTCGGGAGGGACTCGGAGTAGAACCGCTGCTCCTCCGGATCGAAAGGAGCCAGTTGAGGTGGTTTGGGCATCTGGTCAGGATGCCTCCTGGACGCCTCCCCGGGGAGGTGTTTCGGGCATGTCCTGCCGGCAGAAGGCCCCCGGGTCGACCCAGGACACGTTGGAGAGGTTACATCTCCAATCTGGTCCGGGAACGCCTTGGGGTCCTGCCGGAGGAGCTGGTGGACAAGGCCGGGGAGAGGACGGCCTGGAGCTCCCTAGTTGGGATGCTGCCCCCGCGACCCGGACCCGGATAAGCGGAGGAAGACGAGACGAGACGTTCTGCAAAGTCAGATTCCCGTTGGGTCTTGCAGCACCAGTCATGTGACCGCTGTTTTCCACCCAAATCTTCATTTAATGGGTAAAATAATGAGTGGATGAGGAAAATGTGTGGACCTTCTACAGTGCTACAGATCCCCCGTCCTACCACCAGATGCTGTTCCTGCGCATGGTCTGAGGTGATCTTACATTTCCACCCACAGGTACAAAACGATGAGTATCGCACAGTGATACATGATACGGTTGATACGTGAGGCCCCAGATGTCTGAACAACGGTATACAACTTTTGTTCTTCAGAGAAGGTTCCTAAGCATGAACTCGTGTTGGGTTTATGCAAACCCCTAAATGTGTTACATGGTGTAAAGATGATGAATTACTCTGAGCAGCTCCTGCTTCTCTCTAGCGTCATCAGCAGCACAGCCATGGTCCTGAGGGTCTCCTGGCTCCTCCGTCAAGGCCCCCTCGGTTCTCAACAGCCAGCGGGCCACAGAGTCCAAGGGTGGTGGAAGGCTGATGTCCACCTCCCTTTTATACTCATTTATCTGCATAAAAACACAGAGGAAACGGTCACAACCCATTATCTTTCAAACAAATAACAAATAAAAGAAAAATAAATAATAAAAACCAACAGGTGTCCCTTTTAGGGGACACTGCATCTCAGGAGGATTTAGTTATGTTACGATTATAATTACAAGTTCAGCCTTCTTTTACCAGTTTATCTAAAATTTTCCTTTCTAAGTAAAGCTAATTAAAGCTACTGGAGCCTGAAACTGAGCAGAACCTTTTGGTTGAGGGAGTCCCAGGCCTCTCGGAGAGCCCGTTGCTCTTCACTCAGTTTGTGAGCTCGTTTCATTGCCGTCAGCAAAGGCATGATGGGTCGTCGCTGCTCATTAAAGGACACCAGAAATGTCTGAAACACCTGGAGAGAGACACACGTTCCTGACATAACAAGTCAAACATCAACAATCAGTCAAAGGGACAGATTTCAGCGATCCTGTTGCTGTAAACACCAACCCTGCTTTTAACAACATTAAGCTGCGTGCTAACATTTAGAAATAGCATTTTCATGGAAAATGATCATTGCAATGACATTTTATTACAACTACACTGATTCGGGTTACTACGAACGTTTGTATGAATAAAAAAACTGTGAAGAGGAACAGCAGAAAGCATACGTGGAATCGTTCTGAGTAGCTTTCTCCTTCGGTAGAGTCCCATCCCTCCAGCAGCTCATCGTAGGCCTGAATCAGCCAACAGGTGACCTCCTGAACTTTACGATCAGTTGTTGTCTGAATACGAAACAAAGAAAAGGATTAAAAATGTTTTTCTTTGAGATCCTTGTGTGTAAAAATGTTTTAGGTCAATTTTAGAATAAATTACAACATTTCTGCTAACAATCTGAAGGATGCAGATGCAGCTACATGTGAGCATGTTTTATTTACACTCAGTAGTTACTCGGGACTTTTTGTGTAGGACTAAATGCATACTATTGATGTTGTGAGAAAAAAGCAACAAGAGACACAGTGGAGGACGAAGGCGGACAGTGGCTACGTTTACATGGGCACAAATTATCGGAATAAATGCCCTGTCAGATCAAAAAATTCAAAATGAAAAATCGTAATAATCTGATCCATACGGCCCGAACGGAATGAAATTTACTTCCCATTAAGAGAGTTGGTTTTGTCTGATCATAATTCTGACTGACGTCCATGTACACACCCGCTGGAATTGTTGGAGAAATAATAATGCCCGCTGCGCATGTGTGCAACTTCAGCGTGACACCTTTCCACCTTTGCAGATGCTCAGGACAAGTCAAAAACATGGTGGGAAGGGATAGAAGTTTTCTGTTTCCTGAAAACACTACGGGAGCTCAATATTATGGAACTGAATATTCCAGAACTGCGCTGCTTTGGGTGGCTGCATGTTGGAGTAGTTCTGTTTACTATATGTAAGTTTGGCCTTTTCTTGGACATTTTTTCTTCTAGTTTCTCAAGAAAAATTTATATATTTTTTTGGATATTTTACTTTTCTGTTAGTGGTGTGGTGAAGCTTGGAGGATTTTTACAGCTATATTTTCACTTTCATCAGTTTTTGAGCATTTGTTATGATGCGTAACCATGGCAACAAGCTGGTTTACAATCGGGAGCAGCTGATCAACATTGGAAAGGCTGAAATAATACCTCAACTGAAGCCACAAATCCCAAATGAGCTAAAACGCAAGAAGCGTGGATGCAGAGCGGGAGTAAAACGGAGACAGAGAAAGAGGAAATTCAAACCGTCTCTTCCATCGATCATAATGGGCAATGTGAGATCACTGGCCAACAAGATGGAGGAACTCCAAGCCCTTTCAAGGACTCAGCCAGAGTTTCGGCAGTGCAGTGTTATGTGTTTCACTGAGACGTGGCTGCAGGACCATATCCCCGATTCCAGTATCTCTCTGCCGGGATTCCTGACTGTACGAGCAGACAGAGATCTGAAGAGGAGCGGGAAAAGAAAAGGAGGAGGAGGGGCAGTGCTTGTCAACAACAGATGGTGTCATCCAGGTCATGTTTCAGTGAAATGCCTTCTCTGCAGCCCAGATGTTGAACTCTTGGCAGTAAGTTGTCGCCCATATTATTTGCCAAGAGAGTTCACCAGTGTTGTCTTGGCAACCGTTTATGTTCCACCTTCAGCCATTGCTGAAAGTGCATGTGATGCCATCAGTTCATTTGTTGCTAAGCTACAAACCCAGCACCCCAATGCATTTGTGGCTATATCTGATGATTTTAATCATGCCTCACTCTCTGCTACACTTCCAACATTTCAACAGTTTGTCAGCTGCTCCACCAGAGAAAACAAGACATTGGATTTGTGCTATGCAAATGCAAAGAATGCATACATGTCCAAAACAAGACCTCTGGGACAATCAGATCACAGTCTTGCTTTTCTCTGCTCAGAATACAAACCACTTGTTCAGAGGCAACCTGTGACAAGAAGAACAGTGAGAAAATGGTCACAGGATGCTGAAGAAGCCCTGCAGGGTTGTTTTGAGACCACAGATTGGATGACTCTCTGCCAAGAATGTGAAGAGGACATCAATGCCATGACTGGATGTGTCACTGGCTATATAAACTTCTGTGTGGACACATCATACCCACCAGAACAGTGATATGCTTTGCTAACATCAAACCCTGGATCACCAGTGAACTGAAGAATCTGCTAAATGAGAAAAAAGAGCCTTCAAGGAGGGAGACAGGGAATTATTGAGGAGTATACAGAAGCAACTGAAGATCAAGATCAGAGACAGCAAGGAGGCATACAGGAAGAAGCTGGAGAACAAACTACAGAGGAACAATATCAGAGATGTCTGGTCAGGGATGAAGAACATCACAGGGTTCAAGCAGAGGAAGGATTGCACAGATGGCAGCCTGGACACAGCCAATGAGCTGAACAAGTTCTTCAACAGGTTCAGTTCAGGAACAAAACCAGCATCCTCCTCGCCTGTCCCCAGCCAATCAGGCATCCCATCCTCCTCTGATCCAACATTTTCCTGTCACACACCAGCAATTTTGTCCTCCAACGCAGTCATGGACTCATCTGGTTCTATAAATCTGTCTTCAACCAAATCAGGAGATGCTGTTGCCCCATTTACCCCCCCCTCCCTGCCACCACCTATCTGTCTCTAGAAGTCGGGTGAAGAGGCAGCTGGAGAGACTGAACAGGAACAAAGCTGCAGGTCCAGATGATGTCAGCCCCAGAGTCTTGAAGGCCTGTGCAGAGCAGCTCCTTTTCAACCTCAGCCTGGCCCAGGAGAAGGTTCCAGTCCTGTGGAAGACATCCTGCCTTGTTCCAGTTCCAAAGAAAACTTGCCCATCAGTCAATGACGACTACAGACCAGTTGCCCTGACATCCCACATCATGAAGGTCCTGGAGAGACTCCTGTTGGTCCACCTGAATAAGCAAACTAGAACATATCAGGACCCGCTGCAGTTTGCTTATCGCCATGGAGTTGGAGTTGAAGATGCCATCATCCAGCGGCTTCAACCAATCCACTGTCATCTGGACAAAGCAGGCAGCACTGCGAGGGTCATGTTCTTGGATGTCTCCAGTGCATTTAACACAATTCATCCTGATGTACTTTGCCAGAAACTCCAGAAGACACAGGTGGGGGCCTCAACTATCACCTGGATTAAAGACTACCTGACAAACAGACAACAGTTTGTGAGGCTGAAGAACTGCACATCAAACCAGGCGATCAGTAACATTGGAGCACCACAGGGGACTGTACTCCCACCATTCCTTTTCACCCTGTACACCTCAGACTTCCAGTACAAATCAGAGACCTGTCATCTACAGAAATACTCAGATGACTCTGCAGTTGTCGGGTGTATCAGAGATGGACAGGAAGATGAGTATAGAGAGTATGAGTTTACAAGAAGGGACACAGCAGACTGCACTTCTTGAGGATGGTTAGGTCCTTCAATGTCTGTAGCAAGATGCTGCAGATCTTCTACAAGTCTGTTGTTGAGAGTGTAATCTCTTCAGCCATCGTCTGTTGGGGTAGCAGCATCAGAAGCAGGGACCTGAAAAGGCTCAACAGCCTAATAACAAAGGCTGGTTCTGTTCTGGGGACGACTGTGGAACCACTGGAGGAGATAATGCAAAGAAGGATTCTCCAGAGAATCAAGAAAATGATGGACAACCCTGAGCATTCTCTTCACATGACCATCCGACAACGGAAGAGTGTCTTCAGTCAGAGGCTTCTTCAGTTTTGCTGCAACACTGACCGTTACTGGAGATCCTTCCTGCCAACAGCCATTGTAATATACAATAACTCTTTGATGACTTATTATTATTATTCTGAGCTACTACAGCAATCAATTGGATCAATAAAGTATTTTTGAATTGAACTGAATTGAATTGAACGTCTGGATAGCTGAAAGGCTAGGAAGAACTAAAGACGCAGGACGCATATTGGGTCAATCCTGGAGCTCAGAGATGGATTACACCGTGCTGTGAACACACAAACTCATATAATTGTCGAGATGAGTCGTAAGCTTGGAACTTTGGCTGAGATTCAGGCTCTGGCACAGAAGATGTATTCGATCAAGGAGCGAGTTGACAGGACAGCACGGTTGGGAACAGACTAATTTACGCCATTATTGGATCAAGAGGGGTTGGAGACCAACAGAACTTTAAGACAGAGAGGAAATTATCTCTGTCTGGCCCCAAAACAAGTTCTTATCTGAATTTGGTGCCCTTGAGCCTGTGAGGCTGAAGTGATTACGCCCCCTCAGAAGAAATGTCGAATGCTGCCATCGCCATGGCAACTCTGTCTCCCTATCCCAGCCTGGGCGGGACTGTGACCGGTGAAGGCAGTGGAACCGTTTCCAGGAGTCACTGTGCTCTTCAACCCAATTTCCTCCCTCCCCTGTCCAAACGGAGGTGACGAATGCTGCTCAGCAGCATGCACTGATGTGTGGAGAGTCCCCAACCCTACCTCCCCACCTAGTGGACACATATGTTGTGTAATGTCTGAAGTCTGTTGCATTTCTGTGTGAGGTGTTTTTTGCACAGCAATCCTGCCCTCCCTGTAGAGGGTAACTCTGAAGTGCCTTTTTTTCCTCCACCTGACTCAGTCCTCATATAAACCCTCTGATCTCTATTAAGGACAGTGAAGACTGTCACCAGGGTCCTCATCTTTGATATCTATCATTCCTCTGCAACCGGATCCTCAACTCTGTCACTGGCAGGCGGAGTCCATTCAAACCCTCTGTCGGAAGATCCCCGTGAGTGATCGCATGGACGGCAGCTTTCGGCGGCGGCGAATCAGTGGGGCTAACTTGGCTAACCTTAGCTATCCCAAGGTGATCGGCTCTGGCGGGCGCTCCAAACCCGGCTCCAAGACGTCCACTTCACTCCTCAGGATTGCTCTCATGAATGTCCGATCGATTGGGAATAAAATTGCTTTTTTGAAAGACTATTTCATCGACCAGTCAATAAACCTGTTCTTCATGACTGAAACCTGGGTCCAGCCTGGTGAGTTGGCCCCTCTATCAGAACTTTGTCCTCCTGAATGCCTAGTCTTAAACGAGCCCAGACCCTCTGGTCGTGGTGGGGGTTTGCTGACTTTATACAACTCCTTTCTCCTTCTGAAACCACTCTCTGGTTTTGTGACTCCCTCCAGCTTTGAGCTGTCAGTGTTTGAATTAGCCTGCTGCCCACCTGTACTCTGTGCTCTCTGTTATCGCCCACCTGTAACTCAGTCTTTCTAAATGAATTTTCAGACTTTTTAGCTGATTTCCTCCCAAAATATGAAAGCGGTATTATCCTTGGTGATTTTAACATTCATATCTGCTGTCCCACAAAGCCCTCGGTAAAGGAGTTTTTGGACATTTTAGATTCATTTGATCTACAGCAACTGGTCAAAGATCCTACCCATGAAAGCTCCCATACACTGGACTTAGTTTTATCTTTTGGACTCTGTGTTTCTGATTTATTTGTAGATCAGGTTTGTATCTTTGATCATTTTCCAATCATTTTTAATATCTCAAACCTAGCATCTCTCTGTCACGTTTAGGAGGGTAGGACCCAAATTGCAGAACCCAGGATGACACGAGGCAGGAGTGGATATGTAAAATAAAAATCCTTTATTTTGAGGAAGAACAAAAATAAATCCAAATGGCAGGGAGCCATAATCCAAAAATCCAGGGAGTCAAAAAACACCAGAGGAACGAGCAGACTGACAGAACAAATAACGCTGACAAACAACAATGGACCGACAAGAACAATGAAACAAGGGGGCTTATATAGACAGGGAGGAGCAATTAGGGAAACAGGAAGCAGGTGTGTGGAGTGAGGCTGGAGGGAAGGCAGGTGACAGCAATTATCTGGATGGGGAAGAGAACCAGTGGAGGGCAGATAAACCTAACACTATATAAAACACAAAACTAAACCTAAAGACTAAGGGAAGAACTCACACAAACACATACACATACTGACACACACAAACTCAGACACACATACAATGTACTGGGGAACAAGAGGCTGTGGCTACAACTTAAGACACACAACAGAGATGCAGACAAAGAACACATGAGGGCGCTAAGAGAACACAAAAGGGAATCCAGAGAGGGATGGAGAATCATTAGGAGACACATGGGGAAAGACGCAGACAAAGGACACATGAGGGCGCCATGAGAACACAAAAGGGAATCCAGAGTGGGAACTGGAGGGGCTGGGGAACAAAGGGACACAGAACATGACACTCTCCCTACAAGGCATCAGGCTAAACATTATGCTCGGTATATTGCTCCCTTGTCCTCTGTTATGCTGTCATCTAGCCTGGAGGCTGGCCTTTTAACATATTTTTCCCCATCTACATCGGTGGGGGTAGATGATTTGGTGGACTCCTTCAATATGGCTTGTTCTGTTGCCCTTGACTCTGTTGCACCGCTTAAACTCAGGCAAAAATAGACCATCTCTGATCCCTGTTTAAATGACAACACTCGTGCTCTCAGACGCCAGTGTAGGACACATGAACAAAAATGGAAAAAGGACAAGCAACAAATTTCCCAACAAATGCTTAAAGACTCCCTGGCAGCTTACCAAAAAGCTGTCAGATCAGCTAAAAATAATTATTTTGCCAACATCATTGAGAGGCATCGTGGTGATCAACGCAAGCTTTTCAGTACCATTAACTCTGTTCTTTCACTAAAGGAATCCACCGCCACCTCCACACCAACCATAGCACTTTGCAGTGATTTTCAGAATTTTTTCCTGGAAAAAAATCAGTACTAATAGACAGAATCTGTTGGGACCTGTTACCCAGAAAGAATCACTCTGTTCTCCTCCATTCTCTAATTTTGATCCTGTCTCCCTTCAAGATCTGGATAAATTAATCAAGTCCATGAAACCGTCAGGCTCCCCACTGGATGCTCTCCCCCCAATGCTGCTACTTGGGGCTCTGCCAGTAGCGGATCATTTTATTTTGAGTATTTTAAATTCCAGTTTGTCATCGGGAGTGTTTCCAGAATCCTTTAAGAAGGCGGTCGTCCAACCGCTATTGAAAAAACATGGCCTGGATCAAAATGATTATGAAGTTTCCGTCCAATCTCCAAACTTCCTTTTTTATCAAAGGTTATTGAAAAAGTGGTACATGCTCAACTCTCACATCATTTACTAGAACATTCACTACTCGATCATTTTCAGTCTGCTTTTAGTATGGCGTCAGACTCGTGCCACAACCCGTGCACGCGGATTGGGTCCACATCGCGTGTGTGAACGGGACTCGCGAGTGAAAATATACATAGCAAGAGGTAATTTGTGCACTGAGAGGGAGCAAACTGTGTCTGTGAGCGCACAAGGATGTGCACAAGTGACAAACCTGCTTTGGCGCGTTGCCAACGAGCACACGGCAGAGGAAAACGTGCGCGCGCGGCAGCCTCTCTGCGCGCTCGGTTTCTGACTCCGCTTTCTCGGCTGTAAGGGGTTATGGCACTCTGGAGGTGTGGCCTGTGGCAGATCTTCTCTGTCCTCTGATTGGTTAGTTTTGCCCGCACATTTTCCCTCTACCTCATTGGCCCATTGGCTTCCTGTTGGACCACAATGATGAGAGTTATATGTATATAAAAAAATCAGATGTTTAGTAGTTGTTGTCATAGCTCAGCTGGCAGAGCGGGTGACTCTCCCCCCGGAGGAGC
This sequence comes from Nothobranchius furzeri, assembly GCF_043380555.1. Taxonomy (NCBI): domain Eukaryota; kingdom Metazoa; phylum Chordata; class Actinopteri; order Cyprinodontiformes; family Nothobranchiidae; genus Nothobranchius; species Nothobranchius furzeri. The sequence continues at coordinate 9,175,282 of NC_091758.1, forward strand.
CAGGTTCGAGTACTGGCAAGGAAAATAGAGTAGATGTCATGTTATTTTTTCCTAATTCCTGTGATATTATTTTACAGTTGTGACCGTTCAACTGTCATTAAAGGTCCGAATGTTTGCTGGGCAGTGTTTTAAAAAGTGCACATAAGCTAGATGGTTTTAACCATATAAAATTATATTTTTTGTGATACTGGAAAAATACATATTGAAATAAAACTACTGATTGAAAACTTTGTGACTGTGGTTGTACAATATATGAGTCACTAACACACTGCAAAGGCCCTTAAAGTGAGGCTTCCAGAGAGAGAGAGAGAGAGAGAGAGAGAGAGAGAGAGAGAGAGAGAGAGAGAATAATTAATTGATGAGTTACATAAATGTCCATTTAGAATTGTTGAATGGACTGAGTCAAGTTTGATGCACTTTATATATTTCAAAACATGTTTTTTTAATGATGCATATAAATAATTTAAATGTTAATTTAATGAAATATTTCTATTTTTTCATTACCTCACCCTTGTTTTGACAAAAACGGGACCTTGCTTTAGTAAATTCTTACTTTGGTTAAATAAATCAGTGGTTGAACCCCCACTCCTCTGTTTGGTCTCCTTTCTTATTACAGCCCACCACTTCCAGTCTGGGTTGTAACAATCTGCAGACAGATTTCTGAGTATCTCCTCCTTTGGTACACAGATCCTCACTGAGCCAAGTACTGTGAACAAATAGTTTCTCCATGATATTATCCAGCAAGGTCCCGTTTTTGTCAAAACAAGGGTGAGGTAATGAAAAAATAGAAATATTTCATTAAATTAACATTTAAATTATTTATATGCATCATTAAAAAACATGTTTTGAAATATATAAAGTGCATCAAACTTGACTCAGTCCATTCAACAGAGAGGCTGCCGCGCGCGCACGTTTTCCTCTGCCGTGTGCAGGTTGTCAACGTACGCACGCAGGTTTGTCACTTGTGCACGTCCTTGTGTGCTCACAGACACAGTTTGCTCCCTCTCAGCGCACAAATGACTTCTCGCCATGTATATTTTCACTCGCGAGTCCCATTCACACGCGCAATGTGGACCCAATCCACGTGCACGGGTTGTGGCACGGGTCTGACGCCATATTTTAGGCCAAATCATAGCACTGAGTCTGCACATATTTGTGTGTTAAATGACATTCTGACAGAAACTGATGCTGGTTCCTTTGTTCTGTTACTACTGCTAGACCTATCAGAGGCATTCAATATAGTTGACCATAACATTCTGTTAACTAGGCTGAAATCTTTTGTTGGAGTCACAGGGACTGCGCTAAATTGGTTTCACTCCTATCTGTCTGACAGGAGCTTCAGCATCCACATAGGCGATTGCTCCTCTCCTTTTGTCCCACTCCCCTGGGGGGTTCCCCAGGGCTCTATTCTAGGCCCACTCCTCTTTTCTATTTATATTTCGCCGCTGGGAAATATCATTGCTAAACACGGCCTGCATTATCACATATACGCCGATGACTGTCAAATTTATATGACTTTTAAATCAACTAAGTTCCATTAACCAGCTGTCAGATTGTCTCTCAGAAATGAGAACCTGGCTAGCTTCCAATTTCCTGAAGTTCAATGACAATCAGACTGAGGCCATTCTATTCAAACCAAAACATCATCTGCATACTTCTGCTGCCTTTGATCTCTCCCTCCTAAACCTTAATTCATGTGTGACCAGCCTTGGGGTTAAACTGGATGCTGACTTATCAATGAGTGCACATGTTAATGCCACTGTTCGATCCTGCTTCTTCCAGCTTTGTCGCCTTGCCCGACTAAAGCCCATTCTTAAGAGGCCACACTTAGAATCAATGATTCATGCATTTATCACTTCCAGACTCGATTTTTCCAACTCGGTTCTAATTGGTGTAAATGTATCTGTCCTAAATTGTCTGCAGGAAGTCCAGAATGTTGCAGCCAGATTTCTCTCCAATGCAAATAAACGCTGTCACATCACTCCCATTCTGACGGTTCTACACTGGATTCCTGTGCAATTTCGAATTCAACACAAAGTTCTAACTTTTACTTACAAAGCCCTGAATGGTCTAGCCCCCTTATTCCTCTCAGAGCTGCTCACCCCCTAACCCCCCCCCCCCCCCCCCCCTGTCACTAAGGTCTGCTGATCATCTATTGCTCATAGTCCCTAAAATGAAGTATAAAGCTTGTGGGGAGCGTGCGTTTGCCTTTGCAGCTCCAAGACTTTGGAACGCACTCCCTCTGGTGGTACGCCAGGCTTCTTCACTGGCACAGTTTAAATCCAGCCTGAAGACAAATTTTTTTTATTTGGCTTTTGGTCAATGATTGGTCTTTTATGCTGCGACTCTTCTGTTTTACTGACTTCTGTTTTTATTGACTTCTCTTTTATTGGCTGTTTTATACATTTGTATATTTTTTAGGTGTTACTATTTTATGACAGCTTTTATCTGTGTTTAATGTGTATGTATGTGTATTTTGAATGGCTTTTTAGGTTGAACTCTGTGCAGTGCTTTGGTCAGCTGACATGCTTTTTTTAAATGCGCTATATAAATAAAATTGGATTGGATTGGATTGGAAGGTAGCACGACTCGGGTTGCGAATGACCACAGTCACCAATTCTTTTCATGTGTCTATGTCTATGTATGTCTGATCTCAGAATTGTGCATACTTAAACTCTAATTTCCCTCTGGGAATAATAAAGTATCTTTGAATTGAATTAAATTGAAGGAAGCAGGAATTCACCAAAGTATCGACCAAATCAAAAACTGCTGGAAAGGTAAGTGAATGGATAAAGCGAGAGAATATCGATTAAAAAGACTTAAGGACGTTTGTTTACATTTTTTTTCCAGGGAAAGACAACTCTGCGCATGCTCATTTGAATCTGATTGAATGCTTGGTGTATGTATACTCACGGCATGATCGGATCATGTTCGTTACTGTCAGTGTAAACAGAGATTTGGGATTTCTGATCAACCGAGGTTTGAATTGGATGGGGACGTTTGGTGCATGTGAGCATAGCTACTCATATATAATTTAGCTGTACTAAAAAAAGTTGTAGGAACAACTAATTTGGAAAATCTGAAATCTCAAAAGTCAATAAGTTTAGCTAAAATCTTATTTCTGTAGAAATTATTTGTTGGCTTTTACACTGTACACTACCAAAACCCATCCCACGCCACTGTCAGGGTTAGAGGTGTTATTCCAGATGTGTGAGAGGATTGGTGAAGTGTCCAGTTCTGGTCCTTCAGAGCAACCATCCAGTATGTTTTCGGCCCTTTTCCAATCCTTGCACTTTCTCCTTCGATTGTGCGCTCTTGTCCAGGGACGTGAGTGCTTAGGTATCCTGATTCTCAAGTGTGGAAGTTGACCACGCCCCCTTTGCACCCTTGACCTGCACTTTTCCAAAATCTGCATCGATGCAGACTTTAGCAAAGTGTATTACCCACAATCCATTGCTGCATGGAAACATTGAGAAGGAAACAGAGCAATGGTTCGGGCGCCCTTTCTGATAAGTAAAACTGTCAAAATATTACTGACTTTATTATTGTGTACATATATGATCCCGATGTATCTGTTGGAAAGATGCATTACATGTCTGTTTTTGGTAAGTATTGCTATTGATAATGGTGCTGGTGTGTATTTCTGGACACATGTCAGCAATATAAATACTTATTTTAATGTAATCCAGTAGAGATTCACAGACTGCAGAGTCAACAATAACATGTTAATGTGAACAAGAGATTTTCCCCTTCTGGTCAGGAAAAATAAAAAAGAGCAATGTTTACGGAAATCAAATCTTCAATTGTAGAACCAAATTTGTATCATTTCCTCTTTTACCCCAATGAAATTATATTGATCCATGCTCTGAATGTTTGACAAAGTTTTAATGTGAACAACAATAAACATAATTTTTTGTCAAATAATTGTTTGAAAGTTAAAGAGACATCACACAGTTTTTGCCATTAATCTCTGGAATAATCGAAAGGTTGTTGAAGCTGAATTAAAAGATGCCCAGTTGCTGAAAAATATTGGCAGCTTTCTCAGGTCTAAAACACATGGAGCGGGTCTAAGTCTCTGGGCGACGCCATAGTAGACACCATGCTTCCTTCTGTGGGAGCCCGTGAGGACAAAACACATTTACTGATTTGTAACAAGCGGTTACAAAACTTTCACCATTCATAAAAGTTGTTGTCTTTCACATTTACCTCTTTGCTCAGTGCCGGTGGTGAACGAGAGTCTGATGTGCTTGTTATTTTGTTGGAGGTTGCAGTCCCAGGGATTTTTTAACCTACTGGTCATCCGTTGGTAAGGTCTTACTCAAACACAAGAATACTGCCTTTCGGTATGTACTGCCCCTATCGCCAGGGAAAATACTCGCTGTCACTTTAATAAAGCTTTTTAAAAAGTAGCACAAGCAGTGATTGGCCTCCTGGCATGCGTCGTGGTCGATGATGCAATGCTCGCTGCACTAATTTGGCAACTATTTGCTAACTTGTGTACACTCTCGTAGGGTGCAGTGCGAGTATTGCAAGCTCTTCAAAAGCCTGTTATTCGCCTGCTGATGAAAATCAGGTGCGTGGAAGCAAAGGAATCCCAAAGTGTGCTGGACGGTGGCCCTCAAGGATCAGTGTTGGACACCCCTCTGTCATGATCTGTGCTGCATTACCATCTCTGCGGAGTGTTGTTTGCAGGTGGGTGTGTCTGGAGAGCCCAGCTGCGCCAAATCAGCTCATCAGCGATCAGGGGATTTAAGGAGCAGCTGGACATCTCACCAGTGCCAGATGATACTCAGTCTTGGGTAGTTTCTAGCCCTCCTTTTGACCTTCTTGAAACAATTTTAGAATTTGTTCGGCCGCCTGTTCCTGCCCTTCTGGCAGTTAACCTGCTCTGCCCTCCTGATTCCTCCAGGTTCCAGTCATCTGTTCATCTCCACTCTCTGCTATATCTCCGGAACCATCAACAACATTCCAGTCCTGCCGTCTGCCCCTGATCGCCAGCTCTCCATCACCCGCCTATCCACCTGCAGCTCCTCGGTCTCCCCATCCAGCCAGGTCTGACTAAACCCCCCTCTGTATACCCGGATCTTCCAGGAAACAGTAAGCCTTTTTATTTCTCCATCATCGTCTCACGTTGATCCAGACTCTGACCTCTCTTCCTCTCTCAGACCCCCACGGATCCCTCCAGTCCTGCAGAAGCTTCGTCTACCTCTAACATTCAAAAATAAATCATTTAAACTTATCTTCTGTTTCTCGGTGGTGATTCTTCATGTCGTGGGTCAAGAAAATACCCTCAATCATGACACCCTCTATTCCCAGTTCATGTGGCAGAATGACAGGAAGTGCATTACTGTCCTCTAGGCTGATCTAGATTTCTAGAACTGATCTGATGCATTAATTGTCACACTTAAATCTGTCACAAGTTGAAAGAGAAAAGGAACAATCCACAGAGCTTCGGTTTGAAGAGATGATGCAGCAAAACAAGCCAAACAAACACACCCATGGTGCTCTTTGGATTTATCCCTAAAAGAACAGGACAGACTGGTTTGATCCAGCAAGACCAGTCATGATACGTTCCACCATTTGATCTAAAGGAAACAAATCGTTTAACTAGAGATAGAAAAATAAATCAGTGACTAAATAAATAAAAACTTAAATACTGTTGCTGCTAAATGTACCGTAAGAATCGTTAAACTGGTAGACCAACAAGCATGGGCTGTACCCTTGTTCTTCACAAATATACAGTCATGAAGAATACGGTGCATTGTTTCAGTAATCCAGTTTAGACTGAGAGACCATCTAAAGGCTCAGGAACACTTAGCAGGTGTTCTGGATTCATCAGCTCATTAGAGTCTAGATTGTGGAACCTTTTACAATATCCTGATTGAGATTTAGACTTTGGGGTTTTTATACAGTGTAAGCCATAGTCATCACAATTATAACAAACGAAGGCTGAAATATCAGGCTGTGGATGTCGTTAGAAACTAAACTAACGTAGAAACGTCTTTAACATTCAAGCATATATCTGTAAACAGAGACCCGTAGCTGCATCACGTAAACCAGTTCTGGTTGTAATAATGTTGGATATAAGAATATATATTATTAGGGTGTTTATTATGGGATGTAATAATGTTAGAATTTAAGATCAAACACTCCCTCATGTTTTAGGAAAACATTTATTTAAGTTTTTTTTTCTCTTAAGTTCAGTTTCCCTCTCAGTGAGACAGAAAGGTTTTCTACCTGCTAGGGTTGATCGTCCTTAACTGTCTCATTACTCAGACCAAGAGCTCTGCATGTGAGCCCAGAGCCAGATACACATGTTTGCTCACTTGTCTGCAGCTTTTCTGAAAATGTCACTGAAAAGTCACATTTACTTTTCCTCGGTCACCATCTGATTAGTGGAAAACAGAGTGAAAAGGAGCTTAAAGGAAAAGAAAAGTGAGACAGAAGAGAGCAGGGGTACCTGTCGAAGAGGTGAAGCAGAAACAGCAGGTGTGTAGTGGACAGGTAGACGGATGGGTGAGGCACTTTTGGGAGGAGTCAGGTACTGAGTCTGGGGAAGGAGAGAGGGGGTGAGTGGTTGGGGGAGGCGATGGAAGTAAAGACAAAAAGGATTGAAAGCACAGGAAAAACTCCTGCAGGGGTCGGCAGCTACGCGTGGCTCGCTTTTGTTTAAATGAACTAGAAACAAATCTGCAGCTTTTCTCGATCGTTTACAACGAAACCTCCAGTTTTCACAGATCCAAAACTTTACTCTAGCTGCACCTGTACCTTTATGATGTCAGAATGAACCAAATGAGTTTCACAGTGAAACTAAGAGCTCACGCTCCGATGGGTTTCTGCAGCTTCCTGACACGCACGTTTAATGGAAATCACTTTAAAAGCAGGGCGTGGTTTTCATACCTGTAAATGTCTCGAGTTAAGCCATCAAGAGCAATATAATAATAATAATAATAATGTATATTATATACTGTATATAATATAAATAATAATAAATAATGCCACTAATGAAAGGCTGGTACTTTAGGAAGTAGCAGATTTTAAATTCATAAACAACAACCTGATTTAAATATTTTGTGTTTGCTTTTATGCAAATTGGTATTATTGTGCAACGTAAAGCTTCTTTATTTGAATGTGTAACTTGTTTTACTAATTTTCTGCAGTAGCTGCATAGTTCTGCACACTTTTCTGTTTGGCTGAAATTGTAAAGGTTGGAAAAACTGGATTTTTGGGCCTCGATACAAATTCTGTTTACTAGAAGAGACGGTTCGAGTTGTAAAGGTTGCACACCCCTTTGCCAACAGATAGAAACACTAGAAACTACAGAAGATTTGACAGAAAATAGGCTGGATTTTGAATATTAAACACTGAAATATTTAGTGGAGATGGGGACAATCAGGAAGCAGATCACAATCTGGGATGTAAAAACTGATTAGACGTTCTTTTGCAGGATGATTTAGTTGGAAACTACAAACCTGCATCTCCTCGTCCGACTCCGGCGTGTCTCTGGAGTACTGAAGGAACTGAGCCACGTAGGTCATGATGGACTTTTCATCAGGGTCTCGAACATCCACATCTGTGTCAACATCACAATCCTGCATCATCAACCCTCCAGTAAAGATTCAAACCAACCTAAAAGCATGCTGCTGCTGCTGCTGAGTAAAGCTGAACCTGAGAAACATCCACTAATGAAGCACCGGGCAGAACGAATCAAACACACGAGGGTTTGTTAGGAAACCAGTCAGCAAACCATTTGGTCGTCATCTGACTCGTCGTCATCACCCTTGGGCTCATGAAGCATTTCCCAGTTACAGCTTTTATTCATTCCTATTTAGTCTATAATTAAGTCTTGGAGAAAATTGACTACATCTATTTTTAAGGTGCATTTCACACAAATAAGCTTTAAAATATATGAAAAAACCTGCATGCTAGGGTAGAAGATTGATAATGGATCATACAGTGTTTGTATGACTGCATTTTAAATTGGACACCTGAAATCTGTTTACTTTGTTAAAATCGAATCAAAGTAAATCTGAAAATTCAAATTAAATGACAAATAAATGAAATTGTCAACATTTTCTGCAAATGATGTCTTTAAAGTAAATAAGTCATGATTGAATATTCAAACATCAGTTTTCCTGATTGCTGTTCAGCTCCACACATCAGAAATACTCGCCATCAGGCTCCAGCAGCTTGGGGATCCGCAGCTCCTTCTCTGCGATGTGAAAGGCTTCTTCCAGGTTCTGCTTGTTGCTTCTGGTTCTGGCTTTCGACAAATCCACCAGGTCGGGTCGCAGAGCACACAGGATGGCCAGGAACACCACCCCGCTCCTCCAGCTCGCCTTAAAGTCTTTAACGTTTATTGTGCAGCCAGCTCTACGGAAACAAGTCCAGTTTAATGCACTTACAGGATTCCTCTCAAATGTTAATCAGTCAAAATGCTTTTATACAACCGAGGAGATCCTCATTTTGTCATTTTATTTCCACAACACAATGGCGAACACCATGACATCATGTGTAGATGCTTTGTTTGAACCCTTACCTGTGGCACTGCTCTCGCACCCAGAGCAGCAGGGCCTTCTTGGCAGAAACCCTGAAGCGGCTATGCAGCGGTGAGCCTCTGCGCGGGACCGGACTGCTGCTTGCTGAGCGGCTGGACAGCGTGGAGCGGGAGTCCAGACTGGCCAAAGACTCCATGGACGACTGGCGAGAATCAAATGAGAGGCTGCTTGCCAACTCCTCAATCTAGGAGATGAGGCACAAATGTCTGCCTTGAGAGTGTGTCGCTGGCTCAAGTCAGGGGAAAAGCAGCATCTATGGTACAGCGGCCTCCACCTGCAGAAAGGTGAGTGAACTAAGGACCCCTAGAGTAAACTCACATGATACTGCAGAATGATCGTCCATATGAGGCCCAGGATGATTGACGGTTTTCCATCGATGATGTCAGGAATGTTGATGTTGACTAATTTGATCTGGAAAAGGGCAGAACGTTTCACAAAGCCTCTACAAGGACTCTTAAGGCCTGCAGCTGATTGGCCCAGCGGTTCTGAGATCATTCTGTTCTGATGATGCTTTACACACAATCGTTAGTTAACTGTAATAGGGAGGCTGCAAGTTCAAGCCCCGCCTGTCGCAGGGTCCTCAGACATGACTGAATCGCCCTAGCCTGCTGGCGGTGGTCGGAACATGGTGGCGCCTTTGTCAGTGTAGTTCACCACCAGCGAGTGAATGTGTGTGAATTAGTGGATGGCAGGTGTGCTGTAAAGTGCCTAGAGGGGTTACAGAACCCTGAAAGGTGCTACATAAAATACAGGCCATTTAGTACTATTACAACCACTGCTTCCACTAGAACTGCTACTAACAATAAAAAGAAGAATTAATTCTAAAAACTTCATGAATGAAAATCTTGTGTTGCATTTCAAAATGTTTCTGTTTTCAGCAACAGTTTGTGCTCGACATCAACCGTTGGATTTTACCGATTTTTTTTTCAGGAAGGAGAGCGCCTTCTCGATGTTACTCCTGTGCTGAAACATTCCCTTGCCTCTGTCCCGACTCTGGAAAACAAAACCAACAGGTCAGCCACCCGGATCATCACAGCTGCTGGTTGTCAGGGGAACCCCCGCGGTACTCACTATGTGCTGGCCACTCATCACCTCCAAAAGGTCCAGGAGCTTGGAGCCATCACGGAAATCACTGAACAGATCTGCTACCAAACATGGTGGTCTCCTCTGTTACAACACACACACACACACACACACACACACACACACACACACACACACACACACACACACGCACGCACGCACACACGCACGCACACACACATACACACACACACACAGACACACGCACGCACACACGCACGCACGCACGCACGCACACACGCACACACACACACACACACACACACACACACACACACACACACACACACACACACACACACACACACACACACACACACACACACACAGGTCATTTAGTTTACGTACAACCAGGAGCTCACACTCCACCACCACCAACACTCTACAGCTCAGCAGATCTACAAAAGCAGATAAAATGCATCCACCTACCTGGTAAGTGGATGTTCTACTAGTATCTCTTTGCTGCTGTTATAATTTCAACACACATCAGGATTAATCTGTTAAACAACATTTTATAATAACAACTTAGCTCAGAGAGGAATCTGTGTGACATCTTTAATTTGCACGGCTCAGAGACACCGCTCTTGTGACGTCTGATAAAAATCGATTGGTTAGACTGTACAGATGTGAAAGGACGGCCTGTTAGAAATGTCTCAGAAGATGTTGTTTAGAAGAAAAGAAATATGCAGAAAATGATCACCGGAATAAAAATTCTGTTTTTGACGTCTGAGACCTTTCGTATTCTCGTAAACAGAAACTTTTAGATGCTTCCTTTTAAATACTTTCCTTTCTACTGTGAATGTCGAGTTTCCCGTTTAATGATGTCAGTGCAGTTAATTCAGTGTAGCGCCCTGTTTCAAATGGATGCATTTTTCCTATGTTGTTAATAATTAAATCTTCAAACTGTCAAAGTGGAACCTGAAGCTTCAACAAAGACGACTTAACATTGGAGACCAGGTAAATGGTGAGTTCTGATGAGCCACCTCTCAGTCCTTTACTGGCAGATAATCTGGTCCTGGGATTAAATAGGCCTAGTGGTGCCTAGTGGGGGGTAATCTGTTGCTGTCAATCTGTATGAACTTTGCAGATATATTTAAGTACAGAAGCCCACCCCCCACCACCACCATCCCAACTCCACTCCACTGCTGTCACGTTCATATCCATGGCTGATGTCCAGCTAATAGAGGTGAAGAAGAACAAAGAGAATGGATTCATGTCAGTTCAGAGACTTTGGAAGTGTCTCTGACTCAGATTGGTTTATTTTTCATTAACCCGAGCTGTTGACTGTTTAAATGTTAATGCAGTGAAGTGCTTCCACTGCATTTAGGTAATTCTTCTTTTCTCATCTCATGTCCGTTGTAATCCTGCGTAGGGATGGGTACCGTATTCGGTACTTTTTAAGGCACCAACCGAATTCTGTGGTACCAAGGACCGATCCACGTGATATGAATGGTGCCCTGTTTCAGTACCATTGAGGTCAGTGCCTGATTTCCCAAGATAGACAGCAGCGCATGCGCAAGAGCGTTATGTCGTCAGTCGCTGCTGGCCAGCTGTAAACAGAGCTAGCAGCAAGGCAGAAAGAATGCGCTCTAAAGTTTGGTTCTACTTCACTAAATGCGATGGGTGACTGGGTAGTGACGACAACATTGACAACGTTCTAAGTGAGTTATTGATGTTTTAATCTGATCCAGCAGGTAAATAAACTGTTTAATATAATGTTAGCTTGATCCTTTAGCTTCCGTTGTTACCAGGTAATGTTCCTCCTTGGAAATCAATAATTTGGTCTTACGAGTAGAAAAAAAACAGCTGTTGAGGTCAAAGGTTCTCATACTGAAGAATTTTGTACAATACTACTATGGTAATATACAGTTAGTAGGTTTTTTTTAATCATGATATTTATGAAATATGGTTACATATTGAGAAGAAAATATATATTAATTAAAAAAGAAAATTAAGTAATTATTAAACACTCTAAAGTATCAAACATTGGTACCATTAAGTACCGGTAGCAATTCCTTGGTACCGGGAATTGGTATCAAATCGATTCAAATTTGAAAGGTATTCCCAATCCTGTGGAGTATTAGATCTATGATCCAGTCAAATTTCTGATATGAAATGGGACTTTGTTCTCCATCTGTTAGGACCTGCAGCTCACTCCTACCCTGACTTCACACTAGAGGCACCAACAGCCCAGAATGGAACAGCGGAACATCGCTGCATCAAGTAAAATCTGTTATAGTTCAAACAGGCTGCGACGCAGAAAATTTCAGACGTGTCCCAGAAGCAACTCGCCATGCCGCTAAACATAGGATTGGGTTATATTTTTGCCACCAGCTGCTTCAGGGACATGTCCATTTCCACAATTAACATAGATCTAGACAGGGAATCACACAAACGTAATTTTCAAATAAAAGGGTATTGCAGTGATGCAATTTCATATTTATGTAGATTACACCAATACAAGTGACCTGTGGGCTTATTACTTGCAGCATCTTTTGAGAACAGTGTGTTTTTCATGGCTTTAATCCTGGCAGTGGAGAGGAACAACATTATACACGATAACAAACATGATCTCCCTCTTCTTCTTTTTGCTTTAATGGCATAAACAAACCACGTCTCGAGGGATTTTGTGGCCTTACGAGTCTGGCAAGGAGGAGGATGGAGAAGCCGCTCTGGTGCTTCTGGTGAGGATTGGCGCACAGCGCAACACGTGAGTAAACCGTTATGCTGCCATTCCACACCGCTGAAGCGTCCAGTGAGAAGTTGTGGTTAAAGCTACTAAAGCAAATCTACCAAACAAGTTCGGTTTGGAAAGCAAACACAGCCATGGAACAATCGTTCCTCCCCTCGAGTATCTTTCCGTCTGCCGAAACCAGAAACCCACATTGCCAGAGGAAACAAGATAGTGCTAAACACCAGCTGCCGCTTTTTAAATGTAAAAATCTTTTGTTGTCTGTGACTTCAAATGGTGTTTTTATTTCTGGGACTCTGGTAGTTTGTCCTAAAGTTGAAGTGGTAGCAGCCGGCTGTTTCTCCTTGTCTGATGCTATTGAGCGGAGAACCTCTAACCCCCGTGGTTCTCTGTTGCTAAATGCAGGAGTGCATAATGTGTGGAGGACCCAGGGAAGTGTGGCACTTTAAAGCTGCTTTCCAGAGTTTTCCCCTTTCAGAAATCCTGGATGATTTGTCAGAAATCCGTAAAAGTGATTATCTTACCGTGAACTGTGATGTACTGTCAGCAATACGTCTTTTTTTTTTTTTGCTAACCACGCCCCCTGCTCCGCAGAGCTCCGTGCAATAGGAAACTGAGCGCCGACCAGAACTAACCAACAGCGTTAGACTACCGCTTGTACGCTTCACATTTAAGGAATACCTGGGCTGATGAACCTGGGTTGGTGAACTTTTCACGGACAAGAAAGTCTCTAAAATATAAATATATGAGAACACAACATGACATGAGAATAATACTCATAAAACAGCGTGGTTTAGCTGTTTGTCGCTACAGAAGCACATTTATAAACAGAAACATGAAGTCGCCATCTTAAAAAAACAGAGCAACAGACTTTTTGTGTGATATGCTTGTCAGCCACTAGATGGTGCCATCGGATAAGAGAAATACTCTGGAAAGAAGCTTTAATGAGACCGACAACTAGATGGACCAATTGCTTTTGGTCCGAAACGTGTTATTGGTGGAATTAAATGTATTTGTTATTTTTTAATCTCCACATCATATTTTATAGCTGTATTATGTAAGAATGTTGTTAATGGGCATGAAAAAATTGTTTTAAGCTAATTTGTTTTCCAAAATGGTTATTACAGCTTCAAGTAGTTTGGTTTCCTCACGTCGACAAACAGTCTCCTCCTTTAGGTCTCACCTTTGCCAGCTGAGCGTTGACCCAGTTGGTGAAGGTCCTCTTCTGGATCTGTTCCTGTTCCACTGTTAAAACATGAAACCATGTCAGTTTAATTCTTTTACCCCATCATTAGACAGCCACTGAGACAAAAGCATCTGATGAGCAGGCTGAACTAGCTGCTCTGGTGCATGTGTCATCCTCCTTCCTACCATTACATGTTCAAACTGTTTCTTTGTTTTGTGTCACGTGGCTGAGGCCACCTCCACCCAGACCCACAGAAAGGAGTCGTCTCCTCACATCAAACCCATACCAGGTGATACTTCCTGCTCACCTGACTATGCTCAGGTGAAAGTTTTCACAATGACAAAGAAGGTTCTGTGTGAAAGTGACTTTATCATCATGGCAACTAAAACCATTCACAAGCCGGTTATGGAATAAGTGTGTGTGTGTGAAAGTCACAGCTGGTTCACCAATTGTTTCCTTAAAGATCTCCAGGTAAGAACATCCAGCTGAGATGATTCTCTCAGAGTCTGGAAATTTTAAATGAATGTCAGATTGTCAAATAAAGTTCAAACTCCATCATCTATAGAACTGGTCAGTGCAGATTGACTGTTTCTGTAACCCCAGTAGGAGAAATAAACACTAATCTGTACCAAGCTGATTCTTATTTATTCTAAATTGCTGTTTTAATCCACAGAAAAAGCCTGAAATACTTTATAAATCCCACGATGAGAGCAGAAATCAATTGTTAAAGCCATTTCTGACAAATCATTTTAACTATTAATATATTCAACAAAGTCGCATCAAATAACCAAAAGATACATATTAATTACATTTTTTTCTGTGCATTTATTCATGGTAAAGAATGTGTGAGGAATAACGTCTGCGACGGTTCTGACCCAACCCGACCAGACAGCAGCAGGTAGACTCAGCAACCAGTTTTCTCCAACATTTCTCTGTTTTTTCTAAAAGTCAGAATGCTGTTTTTCCTGTCTGGATATCATATCCTCCGCTTTCCGTTAACAAGCGCGCGATCTTTGTTCTGTTTTTGTTTTTGAAGTGTCAGTTTTGAGCAGAAAGCCACAACTGAACACATTAAATTTGGCTTTTTTAATGAAAGCATAATAAGACTAAAGTTGAAAGCCTAAATTGACTATCATTTGAACCACTATGGTACTAGTAATCCCTTAGTGACATTTAGGCTGTGTTAATCCAAACTTAAGGAAAAAACTCTGATATGTTGGACTTGCATCACCTGGTTTAAACCTGACATCATCTAGAGACATCCCTACATTTATCAGCATAGCTCCGCGTTTTACTCAGCAGCCCTCAGGGCCACAAACACAAAATCAACGGAATCAACGGTTTCTGCAAAATCTAATGTTGGTTGACATGGCAAGAAGATCCAGTCAGCCTTGATCTCTGGATTTCCTGGAAGTGCTGCGTTATTCTGCCACTGGTGACATTAATCAGTAGTAGTAGTTAGTAAAAAACACAGAATTCCATGGAAAAACAACTACGGTATAGGATTCTACAATAATGGTGAACTTAAATGCTTGTAACATCAGCGGCCTTCAGACTCTCAGGTCTTGGCTGGGCACAGCCTAGCCGTTAGCTCATCAGTCCTGCTGGATGTGAAGAAAATATCTCTCCAAACTGGTCGTTCAGGCAGCCAGCCTCAACTGCCAGACAATCCTTCAAAGCTATGTAACACAAAGTGTTCATTATTATAGTCTGTCAATCAAGACAAACAGGGAGGAGCCAGTTTATGATTGGCGGAGTAATACACACTCCTGTGCTCACATTAGCTAAGTCGCGTCTGGTGAGCCAATATCCAGGAAAACTAAACGATGTTTGAAAGTCAGCCGATGGTTCTGCTGGTCACACCCGCTGTCTTGATTGACAGACTTTCTACTGAAAAGGGTCATTATGAACTAAATCAGCCAACAGAAAAATTGCTGCTAGGAAATCAAAACTCACTTAGTGAAAAATAAATCTTGTAATTAAAAAACTGACAGATTTGGATAAAAAGGTCTCAATAATCATTTGCATTATTGGGGGAAAATGACATCTGAAATAAGGTTTTACTAATGAGCACATTTTAAAGAGTTAAAAAAATGCATTATTATTGAGATTAGATGTTTACTTTAAGAGACAATGTGTCATTTTTACCATAAATCTCTGGAAATATCCATCAAAATGTTGTTGAAAATGAATTAAATGATGCCCAGTTGTTGAAATTTTTGGCGGCTTCACAACATATAACCATAAAAATTGGTTTAAAATACATGGAAGCAAGTCTTCTTCTCAGATTTGCAACAAACGGTTACAAAATGTTCGCCATTCATAAACGTTTTACACATTTACCTCTTCACTTGTAGTCAGTGACGATGTGCTTGTCATTTTGCTGGAGTTTTCCTGGGATTTTTGACCCTAACTGCTATCTGTTGGTTAGGTCTTACTCAAACACAAAAACACAGCTTGTTTGCAATGATTTAGTTATGTACTGCCCCCTATTGCAAGGGAAAATATACATTGTCAAGTTAACATTATGTTATTTCAACATGTCATTGTCTAGTACTTATAGATAAATATTTCATGGAGTATTATTTAGTTATTTAATTTTGAACACGTTGGAATTCCATAGAAAAGCTACATTTACATGTGCCGAATGTTCCCTATCCCCTATTCAAATCTTGATTGATCATGAATCCCACATCTCTTTCATATGGACTCTAACGGAATTGATCCGATCGTGCCGTGAGTATACATGCACCAAGCCTCCAGTCAGATTAACCCGCTCAGGCTGAAAATAAGTTTTGATAAAAGCACAAACAACCTTCAGTCCTTCAGGGGTACTTCTGAGTTTAAAAAATGCTCATGAAATACATATGTGGAGTACCCAGGTAGGTAGGTTTTACCGTTGCTAATCTGCAACGCCTGCCTCCACAGGGTTAAATAGGGTGAGCATGTGCAGAGTTGTCTTTCCCAGAATAAAATTTTAAACAAACACTATCTTGTCCCCACGTCTTTCTGCTAGCATTTTATTTTCTTGTTCTCTAGCTTTGTCCATTGACTTGCGTTTTTCCCCGTGATGGACCTTCTTCACACTTATACCTGTGTGCTTTTGGTTTTACTGATCGCTTCTCCTAAGCTGCAAGATCAGCGGTACGTAACGCCACTGCTCCTCCGCCACAGGAGAGGAGAGCAGGATAACTCCTGTTTACCTCCCGCCGTGTTTTTGACCCTTCCTGAGCAGCAGAAAAACGTCAGGCTGAAGCTGGACACATGCACAGTGGGCAACAATCCGAACGAGTGTGTACATGCACGTCAATCGGAATGATGATCGGACAAAGCCACTCTTTCAATCGGGCCGTGTCAGATCAGAATATTCCAGTTGACATGTTTACATGAAGAATGTTTGATCTGATATCCAGATCCAATGACTTGTGCCCATTTAAACGTAGCTGGTGTTACCGCCACCTCCACTGGTACAGAGATGCTTTATGGTTCTTTGAAGCCATTAAACAATTAAACTGCTTCAATTCCAAGATGTATTCATCTGATGTTTATGTTGAGCTGTTTTGCAGATTCTGTAATTTAATCAGAGGTAACATGTTTATATGTTGAATGTAGATAGGGGGGTTCAAATCTGAGGTTCAATCAATAAGAAGTATAAAAATAACTTTGCATAACGTGTTTCTGTCCTCGAGGCATTAAAGAAACGGGTATCATCCACTGCATCATCTTCTCTCGTTTTAAGCAAACAGCCTGGAGCAAATCTGGGTTTTACCTGAGTTTTAACAGAGGCAATTACTGTTAATCATTAAAACATTTGTTTTTTTACATGTTTGTTTCACTCTCTAAGTTCTACATGATCGATCTTTACTAGTGAACTTCAGAGAACATTTAGGATAATACTCACCCATGGTGGGATTGGTCAGCTAAGTCAGTTCATCAGTAATGTTCCCAGATCAACAACTTCTGATGAACACCAGTAAAAGCCTGGCTTAGCACACGCTGCAGCTCCAGGTTTAGCAGTGGAGCCTATGCTGAGAAAGCTGATAGGACACTGGACTGACTCTGATTCTGGTTTAACCAGTTAAAAGTCTTCATTTCCAGCCTGAGGGAAAGCAGGTGAGATGAAGACTTTGGGCTCCACCTCCTTTGATGTCTGAGTCAGAGACTACAGAAGACCTGCCTAAACATGACAAGCAACACGCTAGTTCCCCTTTAGCATCTTTGGCACATCTTGCAATAGAAAATGTTCAATGTATGCTAGTGCTAACCTACATAAGCAGCCCTACAACTTGGTGTCTAGCACGAATGCAAACAGGAAAAATGCCCACCATTCATTAAATGGTTTAAATTCTATAACAAGAAAAATAGCAACAACTCGGCTTTTCTGCTCAACCAAGGTGGAGGCCTGTGATCTGATACCTAAGTTTGCATTAACAACAGGCAATCTGCGCTGCTTCCAGTTGACTTCCAGTTTTTACAGCAGGACCAAAAGCATGAAACAAAAAGGAAAGGGCCAGAGTTCTCGGTTCAATCTAACCTAAGTTTGTATATCAGTACTGCTGCTAAATATTGTGCCTTTGAGGGAATTGTGCAGGAAGACAAAATATACTATATGCCCGGGTACATATGGAGTATATACCTAGTATTCACAAGGGTACTTATGGAGTATATACCTGGTATTCACAAGGGGTACATATGGAGTATATACCTGGTATTCACAGGGGTATATATGGAGTGTATACCTGGTATTCACAGGGGTACATATGGAGTATATACCTGGTATTCACAGGGGTACATATGGAGTATATACATGGTATTCACAGGGGTATATATGGAGTGTATACCTGGTATTCACAGGGGTACATATGGAGTACATACCTGGTATTCACAGGGGTACATATGGAGTATATAATTGGTATTCACAGGGGTACATATGGAGTATATACCTGGTACTCACAGGTGTACATATGAAGTATGTACCTAGGTATATATGAAGCATGTACGTGGTATTCACAGGGGTACATATGGAGTATAAACCTAGGTACATATGGAGTATAAACCTAGGTATATATGGAGTATAAACCTAGGTACATATGGAGTATATACCTGGTATTCACAGGGGTATATACGGAGTATATACCTGGTATTCGCAGGGGTACATATGGAGTATATACCTGGTATTCACAGGGGTACATATGGAGTATATAATTGGTATTCACAGGGGTACATATGGAGTATATACCTGGTACTCACAGGGGTACATATGAAGTATGTACCTAGGTATATATGGAGCATGTACGTGGTATTCACAGGGGTACATATGGAGTATAAACCTCGGTACATATGGAGTAGAAACCTAGGTATATATGGAGTATAAACCTAGGTACATATGGAGTATATACCTGGTATTCACAGGGGTATATATGGAGTACATACCTGGTATTCACAGGGGTACATATGGAGTATATACCTGGTATTCACGGGGTACATATGGAGTATATACCTGGTCCTCACAGGAGTACATATGAAGTAAGTACCTAGGTATATATGGAGCATGTACATGGTATTCACAGGGGTACATATGGAGTATAAACCTCGGTACATATGGAGTATAAACCTAGGTATATATGGAGTATAAACCTAGGTCCATATGGAGCATAAACCTAGGTATATATGGAGTATAAACCTCGGTACATATGGAGTATAAACCTAGGTATATATGGAGTATAAACCTCGGTACATATGGAGTATAAACCTAGGTCGATATGGAGTATAAACCTAGGTATATATGGAGTATAAACCTAGGTCCATATGGAGTATAAACCTAGGTATATATGGAGTATAAACCTAGGTATATATGGAGTATAAACCTAGGTCCATATGGAGTATAAACCTAGGTATATATGGAGTATAAACCTAGGTCCATATGGAGTATAAACCTAGGTCCATATGGAGTATAAACCTAGGTATATATGGAGTATAAACCTAGGTCCATATGGAGTATAACCCTAGGTATATATGGAGAATAAACCTAGGTCCATATGGAGTATAAACCTAGGTATATATGGAGTATAAACCTAGGTCCATATGGAGTATAAACCTAGGTCCATATGGAGTATAAACCTAGGTCCATATGGAGTATAAACCTAGGTATATATGGAGTATAAACCTAGGTCCATATGGAGTATAAACCTAGGTATATATGGAGTATAAACCTAGGTACATATGGAGTATATACCTGGTATTCACAGGGGTATATATGGAGTATATACCTGGTATTCACAGGGGTACATATGGAGTATATACCTGGTATTCATGGGGTACATATGGAGTATATACCTGGTCCTCACAGGAGTACATATGAAGTAAGTACCTAGGTATATATGGAGCATGTACATGGTATTCACAGGGGTACATATGGAGTATAAACCTCGGTACATATGGAGTATAAACCTAGGTATATATGGAGTATAAACCTTGGTCCATATGGAGTATAAACCTAGGTATATATGGAGTATAAACCTCGGTACATATGGAGTATAAACCTAGGTATATATGGAGTATAAACCTCGGTACATATGGAGTATAAACCTAGGTCCATATGGAGTATAAACCTAGGTATATATGGAGTATAAACCTAGGTCCATATGGAGTATAAACCTAGGTATATATGGAGTATAAACCTAGGTATATATGGAGTATAAACCTAGGTCCATATGGAGTATAAACCTAGGTATATATGGAGTATAAACCTAGGTCCATATGGAGTATAAACCTAGGTCCATATGGAGTATAAACCTAGGTATATATGGAGTATAAACCTAGGTCCATATGGAGTATAACCCTAGGTATATATGGAGAATAAACCTAGGTCCATATGGAGTATAAACCTAGGTATATATGGAGTATAAACCTAGGTCCATATGGAGTATAAACCTAGGTCCATATGGAGTATAAACCTAGGTATATATGGAGTATAAACCTAGGTCCATATGGAGTATAAACCTAGGTATATATGGAGTATAAACCTAGGTACATATGGAGTATATACCTGGTATTCACAGGGGTATATATGGAGTATATACCTGGTATTCACAGGGGTACATATGGAGTATTTACCTGGTATTCACGGGGTACATATGGAGTATATACCTGGTCCTCACAGGAGTACATATGAAGTAAGTACCTAGGTATATATGGAGCATGTACATGGTATTCACAGGGGTACATATGGAGTATAAACCTAGGTCCATATGGAGTATAAACCTAGGTATATATGGAGTATAAACCTAGGTCCATATGGAGTATAAACCTAGGTATATATGGAGTATAAACCTCGGTATATATGGAGTATAAACCTAGGTATATATGGAGTATAAACCTCGGTACATATGGAGTATAAACCTAGGTCCATATGGAGTATAAACCTAGGTATATATGGAGTATAAACCTAGGTCCATATGGAGTATAAACCTAGGTATATATGGAGTATAAACCTAGGTATATATGGAGTATAAACCTAGGTCCATATGGAGTATAAACCTAGGTATATATGGAGTATAAACCTAGGTCCATATGGAGTATAAACCTAGGTCCATATGGAGTATAAACCTAGGTATATATGGAGTATAAACCTAGGTCCATATGGAGTATAAACCTAGGTATATATGGAGAATAAACCTAGGTCCATATGGAGTATAAACCTAGGTATATATGGAGTATAAACCTAGGTCCATATGGAGTATAAACCTAGGTCCATATGGAGTATAAACCTAGGTCCATATGGAGTATAAACCTAGGTATATATGGAGTATAAACCTAGGTCCATATGGAGTATAAACCTAGGTATATATGGAGTATAAACCTAGGTCCATATGGAGTATAAACCTAGGTATATATGGAGTATAAACCTAGGTCCATATGGAGTATAAACCTAGGTATATATGGAGTATAAACCTAGGTCCATATGGAGCAAATACTCATTCGAAACAAAGACCTGGAGATATTTTTATTATATAAGTTTCATATAAAACCATAACAAATTAACGAGATGTCTTTCTTCAGTCAATAAATGGAGACTAACCTTGCAGCAGCATGTGGACATTGTCGATGTCTAAAGGGATGGACTCCTTCTCACCCAAATCACAGCTGGAACACACCTCTGATGTCATAGTTTCTTTTCGTGAACGTCCAACAGCATGGCACCAGTCTGGAAGATGAAGATACAACATCTCTAAGGGAAGTGACTACAGTGTGTTTCTGACTCTAAAATACTGACTAAGTGAGTCGGTTTTACAAACACTCACCCTAGCCCTGATAAAAATATTGATATGAAACAATGGATCTACACGTCTCACAGTAACACGCTCATCAAAAAGGTTAAGACTGTGGTTGATGTGTGGCTCAAACTCTGTATACTAACACTGGAAAATTAATGGAAACTTTGAGTTGACTAAACTTCATATAATCATCCTAAAACTCCATCACCCAAGAGGAAACACAAATCTCTTGGTTCAGCTCCTGCATTGCGTGTAAGCCAGTAGAAAAGCTTTAAATGATTTCAGCATTCAGCAGCGTGAGGTTCTCCGAGTTCTGAGGATATGTTTTATCTTGTTTAGCCTCCCTCTGGGATACGAATAAGTCAACTAAGAGAAATCTGAGCGACTGGAAAGCTTTCCAAACACAGAACCCATAGAGAAGAAAACTCATGTTTATTTGACTAACATGGATTTCTTCATTCACATGAAGGGTTTATTCTTGCTGTTTTTTTTCTTTATTTGTACGTTGTTTTGCACTTTTTTCTTTTTACTGCTGTTTTTAACTTCCTGTTTGACTTCTGGTTTGTTCAATTTATGTTGTTTTTAATGTGTAAAACAAATAAATCAACATTGACATGACTGAAATGACATTTTAAACTAAAGTACTGAAAAATATACTTTTAAAAAGCAAGAAAAGAGACGATTTTCTTATTATTTAGATGATGAAATCCAGACACCATAATCTGTACTTCTCACAAACACACACACACACACACACACACACAAACACACACACACACACACACACACACAAACACACACACACACACACACTTGCTCACACGCCCAACACACAAGAAGACCATTCCAAGGCCTTACGGCCATAACAGAAAAAGGTTGCTCGGATGATGCCAAGGCCTCATTCAGATGCCGAGACTTGGGTTGATGGTAACAACATGATAAAACAGATTCCAGGACAAATTAATGATTAAAGTTTGCCCCAACTGCAGTTTTTCTCAACCGTGAGCATTAACAGGTTTTTCATGATGTATTCATGTAAAAGTTAGAAAGTTAAAGATCATGTTTGGGACTTTGTTTTAAGTGTTTGCATTCTTTAATAAGATGTTAACCTTGTCTTTTTGCTAGCATGTCACATTAAAAAGGAAATTCAAGTTTATGGATTATTTTAAACAAATAAGGCAAAAGTGTTAGTTTTTTTCAATAGTTTACACAAAAAACGGGTTATTTTTCTTTTTCTCTAAATGTAATCACAATCATCCAAACACCACACTCAGTTTGCAGAATTCCTAGATTGTTTGCAAAATGACACATTTCAGTCAGAATATACACACATATTTGTGAAAATGCCATTAGTTTTCATTTAACCAACACAGTCCTCAGTGATCAGACACTATTGCAGACAGTTTCTCACTGCTGTGATAAATAATAAACACATTTGTAAAGAAAAACAAGTTTTAGGAAATAACATGAGCTTGAGGGTTGGGTAGACATTGTTAGGTAAGGGAACGTATCGATGACAAAACAAAGTAGTGATACACCCTCGACATTCTTCATGATTACTTCCAGATGTAGGGAGAATGTACACACATAGGCCCAAGTACCACAACACTGATGCTGCAGACTGAACATCCCAAATATTTATTTCAATTCAAGAAATACAGCATTTCTTAATCAGTTACAGTAACCAACCAACAATGAAATCTATGAAACAAACTAAATCTGTAGACAAATAAAAGTTACTGCATGAAGTACAGACCGTTTGACACAAGTATTGTAACTATTCCTCATATCTCCGTCTGGCTGGATCAGACCATAAGATTTCACCCACATCACATACGTCTTCACTGGCAAGGCACCGTTGGAAGAATCACCTTGAGTGACAAATCCACCCCTGCACAGAAGCTGCTTCCATCTGATGACAGGCCTGCTCCATGGCCTGAATGAGTGGCAAATGGTCATATATCTTCCACCGCCATGCTGAAACAAACGCTTCAATTGGATTCAGGAAGGGCAGCCAGGTTGGTCACGGAAACAATTCTGGACCAGAGCAGCCCCCGATGGAATGAGACATTGCCCCAAACAGCAATGTACCGCATCTGGTCCATTTGGTTTAACGCTGTGACAATCTCATGCAATCTGGCAAGTATTAGATCTGCATCATAGGGTCCCAGGTTTGCATGGTGGTTGTCATAAATGCAACACAGTTTACACGGTTTGGATGTTACCTTAATCACATCTTGTTATATTTTACGACAGAAGTTTTACGGGGAGGGGGGGGGGGTTAACGGACACTCATGTAGAGACCTGCCATTAAAGCTGAGTTCTAAAAGCCAACTCCATCTTTTATGTGGTGTCAGAAGTGACGCTGACAGCTACACATCTTAGAGGACTTACATGCAAATGGCGGCATGGCAAAATTTAACCCACCGTCGAATTTTATTTTTGAGAAACCAGCGGACTGGCCCGACTGGAAGCGGAGGCTCGAGCGCTACAGAATAGCCACAAAGCTCGACAAAGATGATGGTCCGGTGCAAGTGAGCTGCCTAATATACGCGATGGGCAATGAGGCAGAGAAGATTTTTCAGCCACTTACGTTTGCTAGAGAGGGGGACAGTGATGACTTCCCTATTGTTTTAGAGAAGTTTGATGACTATTTTTTCCCGCTGAGGAACTTTATCCACCAGCAAGCCTGCTTTCATCAGCGTGTCCAGTGGCAGCGAGAGAAGGCAGAGAGCTTTATCTGTGCATTGCATGAACTATCTGAATACTGCTAGTTTGGAGCGTCGAGGGAAGAGAATATCCGCAACCGTATTGTTGTGGGAATACAAGACAAAGAACTTTCCCACCAGCTGCAGTTAATGGAGGGTCTGACCCTGACGCAGACAGTTCAGACCGTCAGGCAGTCTGAAGAGGTTATGGCCCAAGTGAACCAGCAGGGGGACCCGGTGAGATCTGTGGAGGAATTTCACCACAAAAAGAAGTTTACTCACTGGAAAACGCCACAAAGTAGGACACACACACATATGACATGGGGTAAAGACAATAAAAGAACTAAAGAAGCGAAATGTGGGAGGTGTAGAAAAGTGCAGCATAAGAGAGATGTCAGGTGCCCCGCGATGAAAGCTGTGTGTCACAACTGCCATAAAATAGGACACTGGGCCAAAGTGTGTCACAACAGACGGTCAGTAAATGAGGTCATCGAGACTCAAGATGAACCTACCTCTTTTTTTTAGGTTCTGTGTGTGATCAAAATGAGAAAAGTGATGCAAGGACTGTCAAAATGGCAGTTAATGGAGCCCCAGTAGAATTTAAAATTGACACTGGCGCTGATGTAAATGTGATAAATGAGGACACTTTTCACACTCTCCATGTAGATAAAGCCCTAGAGCCACCTGACATGCCCCTGAACAGCCCAGGAGGAGAACCGTTGTGCCGTGGCTGTTTCGGTGTTACTCTCACCCACAAAAGAAATAACTACCAAGCCAAGACCCACGTTGTCAGAGGACCAGAAGTCAACCACCTGCTCAGCAGATCTCCATCAGTAAAAATGAACTTGGTGAGGAGAGTGGATGAGCTGACACACAGTGCAGGGCAACACCAGCAAGCTTATGGGCAACACGCCACATTAAACACTGAACCTGTAAAAAAACTGTTAAAAGAAAATGCTGTGCCATATGCGATACACACTACCCGTCGAGTGCATTTCCCTTTACTACAAAAAGTTAGAGGAACTAGAGAGGATGGAGAATAAAGGAGCCATAGAGAGAGTCACACAACCTGTGGAGTGGTGTGCTCCCACGGTACCCGTTCTAAAGAAAAACACAGGCAAGGCCTGAATTTGTGTTGACTTGACCAAACTAAATAAGTCGGTTAAAAGAGAGCGCTACATATTACCCACCCCTGATGAGACAACCTCTAAACTAAATGGAGCCACACTATTTTCTTCTCTAAATGCAGCCAGCGGATTTAGGCTAATTCCCTACATCCTGACAGCTGCGGATTGACAACATTCACAACTCCATTCGGCAGGTACCGCTTCAAGAGATTGCCATTTGGTAAAACCAGCACACCAGAGAGCTTCCAGCGGAAAATGCTAGAGACACTGGAGGGGTTGGAAGGTGTGGAAGTTTCTATGGATGACATTCTTGTCTATGGAGCAACAAAAGACCAGCATGAAGACCGGCTCGACAGTGTACTGCGGCGTATTGAACTCACAGGCCTCAAGCTCAACAAAGAGAAGTGTGTTTTGAGACAAAGCCAGCTCTGCTTCCTAAGACATGTCATCGACAAACGAGGAGTCTGACCAGACCCAGAAACGGTGAAAGCTATCCACCAACTTTCACCACCTGAAAACATGCACGAGCTTAAGAGAGTCCTGGGTATGGTGAATTATCTGGGGAAGTGTGTCCCTTCCCTTTCCACACTGGGGCTACCTCTGTAAAAACTGTTGAGGAGCAAAAATGCCTGGACTTGGGGTCCGGCGCAGAAATCGGCCCTCGAGAAAATAAAACACATGCTGACTACAGCTCCTGTCTCGGCATTCTACGACATCACAAAGCCCACAACCGTGTCAGCTGACGCCAGCAGCTATGGGCTGGGCGCTGTATTGCTCCAGCTTCATGGAGAAGAGTGGAGGCCAGTGGCTTACTGTTCGAGAAGTCTGTCTGACAACTCGCTACGCACAGATAGAAAAGGATGTCTGGCTAGTGTCTGGGCTTGTGAAAAGTTTGACAAATACCTTTGTGGCTTAGATCAGTTCACATTAGAAACAAACCGTAAGCCCCTTGTGAACAACCGAAGCCTGTGTAACGTCCAGAAAGGGTACATTTTCACCTACATATTGACTTACACAGTGACCGGTCATATACTGATATACATGGGCGTCGCACCCGTGGGGGATGTGGGGGATTCAACACCCACACTTTTCTTATTGAGATCGTTGAACACCCACACGTTTCCAGCTGTTTTGCTCACCTCCACAACAGTCTGGTTTCTCTACGTCGCACTCTCTCTGTTTGCCTCATCTCCTTCTTGCCCTCCTTCTTCTGTTTCTCCTTGAACCCCGACATGTCGGGTTTCAAGGAGAAACAGAAGAGGGAGGGAAGAGCTCGACTGAATTCATAATTTTACATCTTGACATTACAAAGTCTCAGTTTGATAAAGTGAAGAACAACAGTTTGCAGAGGTTTATAACAGGCGCGGCGCCAGGTTTTCATTTTTGGGTGGGCCACGGTAATTTTGGACGGACTTAAGTGACTTAAGTGAAGCAGGCAGGTCGCGCTAGAAAATTTAGTTTAAAAAGACGTCATAAATGTGTTCCCCATCATTTTTATTTCTAAAATATGAAGTAAAAACTCACAATTTAATTTTCATTCATTTTTCATTTATAGGCACCAGAATGCATTACCTGCACTTCTAATATTTACCTCTCAACGTAGGACTCTTTCATAAGGGTACATGCACACCGGTAGTTTTTACGGTTATTCATGGGGCAAAATCTCCCACATTTGTGGAAAAAAAAAATATATCCATCTTCCAGTAAAAGGAAAGCATCCAGCCCACCTCTCCAAATGCGTAAAATGTGCGTCACAGCTGCTAGGTGCACCGCGTGCATCGTCAGCGACGTCAGCCCAGACGAGAGCAGAGCAAATAGAATAGAGGATAATTGTGTCTGGATGTGGATGGAGATTACATTTTACAGCAGCCTGATCATCATTTAAATACGTAAACCATCACCTGGCTTCTATCCACGCTATCAGCATTATTTTAATTGGTGTGTGAGCGTTTGTGTTTGCGTGTGTGTGTGTGTGTGTGTGTGTGTGTGTGTGTGTGTGTGTGTGTGTGTGTGTGTGTGTGTGCGTGTGCGTGTGTGTGTGTGTGTGTGTGCGTGTGTGTGTGTGTGTGCGTGCGTGCGTGCGTGTGTGTGTGTGTGTGTGTTTTCCACATCAAACACTGGTCTAACCAACCAGACCAGCGTGTCCAGTAACACATTCATGTTACAATTAAACAGTTACACTTCATGTAGGCTAGGAACATTTCACCTGCCGTGGCCCGACCGCTTCTGCTCCACATAAACTTTGTGCGTGATCAAATGTCTCTACAGGTGCTTTCTGAGCTGAAGAGGATGTTCTGCCTCAGACTTTCCAGACCGCTTCAGTGGGAGGAAATCTTATCGCATGCATCGTGGTTCTGCGCTGCGAACCCCTCCATAGTATAACTACAGATCTTCAGCCCACTGTCCACCATGTGCGCTCCGAGCCGCGCTGAGCACAGTGTCCAGTATAAAGCTCTGATGTTCTGATGGGAATCATTTCTTGATTGATTTAGTTACCTCTGCGATGTGCGTAATGATTAAAATGCCAGCTCATCTGTGTGTGCATCAGTGTGCGTTGGGGCAATTCTTTCAACACAACCAACATCCTTGAGTTTATCCGTCAAAATAAACAGTCAAATGGAAATATCTGTAACCTGCCATTTAACTGTTTTGCCTTCTTGTGAAGATTGTTGCAACGAGAAACAACTAAACCTGATTAACCCCAGAGCCACGCGCACTGCGCTGTACGTCGTGACTGTAAATGAGGGGGAAACGATTTAATCGGATCCTTTTCTTTTCAACATGGTTTCATGTAAAGTTTCATTCAGTACAAACTTTAGTTACACCAATCTAAGGAGACAGAGCCTGGATTTGTATTCTGAACAGTTTAAACATGTTTAAAACGGAGACATGCGTGACGCGTCTAAAATTCACACCTGCTCCGCTATTATGGAAATTAAACTAACAAGTTGAATAACATGAAATTATTTTAGGCACAGACAACATCCCCCACACTTTTGAACCAACACCATGCTCAACTACGGGAGTTAGCCCAGCTTAACTCCTCATGGGGAGAAAGATTAGAACCACACTACCAACAGTGGAGAAGAACCTTCAGCCCGAATGGCCAAATAAAAGGTTTGTGATGCTGAACGACGCTTATGGAAAAACTTAACAAGCCTTTTGCTACGGAGTCCGACCCCTGCCACCAGTACAACCTGGAGACATGGTGCTTACCAAACTGGACCGAGAAAGGACTTGGAAGACACCAGCATTGGTACTGAAGGAGACTGTTACCCCAAGGTCTTTCCTCATCCACACACAGGATGAGACTGTGCTGCGACATCACCGTCGCCATCTCAGAACTCGAGCCATACTGCCATCAACACCACAGGTGTTTACTGAAATGAACTGTGACTCTTCTGCATTTGTCCACGACCAACCGGAGTCTGCTTCTACTGGCTCGGCTGAAGTTGGGACCCCCATGAATGATACTTCGGGCTCGTTAGGCCAGTTCCACACCAGATATGGACGTCTGTTCAAACCAGTTCAAAGACTCGACCTGTAGACTCTTGCTTGATCCATGTTTTGCACATGCCTGTGTTGGAGTTGCATGTTTTGTTACTTGTTACCTTAATTGATATTTTTGAGAAAAGGGGGGTAGATGACATAAATGCAACACAGTTTACACGGTTTGGATGTGACATTAATGAAGTCTTGTAGTTTTACGACAGCAGTCTTATGGCGGGGGGGTGGGGGGGGGGGGTGGGGGGGGGGGGGGGGCTCACACTCATGCAGAGACCTGCCAATAAAGCTGACTCCTAAAAGCCAACTCCATTTTTTACCTGGTGGAGGACCCAATTTTGTGTGACAGCAGCGCAGGCGGTACTGTTACCCCCTCGCTGCACTGGCACATTGGTGATTACCCTGTGCCCAATGACATTTCTCCCTCGTCTTCTTTGTACAGGTTCTATCAACTCTGCAAGTCCTTCTCTACCTCTACCTCCTTCTCCTCTTCGAGCTCCCCTCCTCATTCTCACTCTTCTTCTGGCTCCTTCCATTTGTGATGAGTACAGGTGAACTCACCTGCTGCCATTTGTAGCACACCTGAGTGCTGCATTATCAAATTAGCACCTCTTGGATGTGATTATCCAGTTTGTTCATTATTGTGGTCATTGGCTATCTGGGGCTTTGTAACGACAAGGAAGTGACCTCACAGTCCTTATCTGTGTCTAAGCTGTCGGAATGTGTGGAGTTTTACAAATCACTGTGTGTAATGTTGCGCAAGTCTGTGGCGGTGTTTTGCTCCTTGCAGAAGAATGTTGCAAACTGTGTGGAAATTTTAGTTTTAGAGTGTAAACAATTGAAAACAATGTTAATATTTAATTGCCTAGTTCTGACCACCACGTGGCACACAGCGCACCTGCTCTGGGATCCTTGTTATTAAATGTTTCCATCTAATGAATAAAGCAGCTCATCTCTTTATAGAGGTTCTCATAATCAGATAATTCTGTCATTAGTGATGCAGAAAGTCTCAACTCCATACTAACACACTTTTGTCAGCCACCTGAGCGGGTTTAGGTCTGTTTAACAGTGCTGCCATGTCTCATGTGGACAGACATTGTAATGAAGTCACATTGAAACGTGCGTGCGTGTGTGTGTGTGCGTGTGTGTGTGTGTGTGTGTGTGTGTGTGTGTGTGTGTGTGCGTGCGTGCGTGCGTGAGTGTGTGTGCGTGCGTGCGTGCGTGCGTGCGTGCGTGTGTGTGTGTGTGTGTGTGTGTGTGTGTGTGTGTGTGTGTGTGAGCGTGTGTGTGTTTGTGTGTGTGCGCGTGTGTGAGGGTATGGTATTTCAGCTATCCCAGCACTTCAGGTCAGCTGTTCAGAGACATGCTGAGGAAGTGAAAGCCAAATGAACACACAAAGAATTCTGTTTCATTTAAAAAAAGAGATTTAAAACATATTATTTAGACAGCTGCTTAACACTCAAACTCTAATACTTTTGATCTTAGATACGTATTTTTTACAAGTCAAGACCATCCATATAATCTTGTTAATAGAAAAACAACAACCCGACTATTCATAACGTGTAATTTAACGGTCCTATATCATGCAAAATCCACTTGTTTGTCCCTTTCCTCACATCTTTTCCCATTTTTATGATATATTTTTACTCATTTTAAAATTTCTTTGTTTTTGATGTTTTTGTTCTTGAGGTAAGTACTTGTTTATTTATTGCAAGTCATCACAATATTAATCACTGTTACTGCACATTACAGGTTTTCCTAATATTGTGCAGCCCCACTCCAAGCGGTTTTTGGCTTCACGCATGCATTTTCCTCTCAGCTCCAAATCCAAGCTGGTGTGGCTAGCAACCATAGAATTCTATTCAGTTTATTTCTATAGCACTGAATCAGGACAAGAGTCTTCTCAAGGACCTTCACATGGTAAACATTCCAATACAGGTCAGTTCATTAAGCCAATCAGTAAAAAGTTTCCTATATGAGGAATCCTCTGGAGGTTTCTTCCTGTTAAAAGGGAGTTTTCTTCCCCACTGTCGCTGCATGCTTGCTTAGTATGAGGATTGCTGTAAAGACTCTGACACTAGTCAGTGACTCGATGCAACCTGCTGGGTTGGGATAGATAAGAATAGCTTTTTAGAATATCACCAACTTAAATCTGTAGTCAAACAAAAATTTGAGCTCAATAAAATAGAATTAAAACACCACCAAGGGTATTAGACTTCTGTAATGTCAAACCCCCAAACTACTGTATAAAGTTTTTAAGACACTGTCCAAAATAGACAATAGAATAGCAATCCCTGGAGGTGGGTTCACTGGGGGTGTCTGGGGCTGGGGGGCTGTTGCCCCCCTCTGGAGGTGCTTGCGTTGCCAAGGGTGGACTACCGGTGGTTGTGAGTGGGGCCCCTTGGGGGGCCTCGGCAGCTGTCATGGGTTGCTGCCTGGCAGCTGCATCACCCCTGAGTGAGTCTGGGGGCTCAGGGTGTGGGGGTGGCGGGCCCCGTGTGGTGATCTTGACAGGGACTTGGGGATGAGGTCCTGACTCGTAAGGTGCCGGGACAAAGGCAGGAACAAGCGGCAGTGCATGGGCCCAGGCTCAGGCACCTCAGGTGGACATGGCTCCTCTGAAATGATAACAACTCTGTCCCATCATGGGGGAGGAGGATGTCCAGGAGGGGGAGGACACAACCTTACCTGGATATCTTATGTCTTAAATATTCTGGAAGTTGTGCTAATTTAGGGATGGGAGTACATATTCTGCTGAGGTGGGGCTGAGTTGGTGCCCTCAGACTCCATGGGGCTCTGCAATGCTGCTGCTTTGGGCCCTGGCGAGATGGGCTGGGGTCTCCATGCCCTGGGGGGCATTTTGGGAATGGAGGTGCCTATTGGGGCCAGTGGGGGAGCGGCTCCCTGGAGGGCTTAGGCCAACCAGCCATTCCTCCCCATCCCAATACATTTTTCTCCTCCTGCTCCTTCACATCATCACAAAATCATGCACATAGGACCTTGAGGGGTAGGCAAGTCAGGGGTGCGGGTATGGATCCCACTTCCGCATTCCTGTGGCAGCCTGCCGCCCAATTTTATTTGCACATTAAACACTTCCACCAACAGCATTTCACGCAAACACACCCTTAGGGCCTTGGGAGTGAGCACACTCAACGGCATTTGGCAAGGGGATCTTTCAGCCTCATCCCGAGTGCCGGTGTCCACTTCCAATTTTAAACTGCACTTAGATACAGAGGGCTGTGGGGGGGGGGGGGGGGGGGATTAGGGTTGTGTGGTGGTCTGACATAGGCCAGGCGATGCCTGCACTGTCTGCTCCACCCATCCATGGAATACACCTCATCAACATGCACTAACACTGTATTGGAGCAGGTGGAGGGAGAGTATGGGTCTTAGCTCACCTCTGTTGTTGCTTGGCTTCCCGGGGCTGGAGGCTAGGAGGGGGATCTAGCCATCTGGTTGGGGTCTGGGGTGGTGGGTTGCTTTGCTCAGAGTTGGGCGGGGGAGCCTGCTCATCATCACCCCAGCAGAAAGGGGCTGACTCTGGGAACTGGTGATGGTTGTACCCCTTGTGCAGCAGTACGGGGACCAGAGTGAATAGGGTGTGTATGGGGAACAAGTTTTAGGTTGTATGTGTATGTGTGAGCATGAGGGAGGGAGTGTGTGACTGTGTCTGTGTATGACTGTATATGTCAGGTGAGGTCTTGGACTCCTCACCTCTCCTGGGACTTCTTGTGCTGCTACGCATCTTAGCCTACCCACCCCCTGCCACATTTGGTGTGGAGTGTGGTACTTTAGTCTGCCTGAGTATTCGTGGCTCCCGTGTCAGGGGTTTAAGATTTTTTGCATCTGTCTGATTGATCCCAGTGGCTGCCTGATGGGATCTGAGTCCCTGAGCTCTGTTGGGTCCCCGGCAGGGCTGGTCGCCCTTGCGTCCCGGGTCGCTGGGTTCCGGGCTCGGCCGGCTTGGGGGTGGGAGGCTGCAGGCGGGCCTGTGGGCTTGCCGCTGATAACTCATGGGACTCTGCCAGTTGCTGGTTGTGCCCCCCCCCCCCCCCCCCCCCCCCAAGACAACCCTCTGCGCCTCTTGAGAGGGGGCAGAGGCTTTTCTAGTTGCAGTCCCCCTGGGGTCTCCTGGATCTCTGGGACTTGGAGCTCCCTCCATCACCTACACATCTTTGGGGGGCAGAGCTGTGGCCCCTC
Source organism: Nothobranchius furzeri (assembly GCF_043380555.1). Taxonomy (NCBI): domain Eukaryota; kingdom Metazoa; phylum Chordata; class Actinopteri; order Cyprinodontiformes; family Nothobranchiidae; genus Nothobranchius; species Nothobranchius furzeri. The sequence goes on from NC_091758.1 coordinate 9,208,616, forward strand.
ACACTCTATTGGACGCTCCTATAGAGAAACCTTACATATACAAGCGCGTGTACACACACAGGTGCTCACATGGTGCTCTCATAAGTATGGACTTGGGCATTTTCAACACATGTCTTAAACTAACTGAAGGAAACCTAAAGGAAAGTGTTTCAGGAAAAGGAAGCAGTGTAGCACAGCAAAAGGCATGCTAAGAGTTTCCCTGAGTCAAAGTCACGCCGGTCAACTCCAACTGTAGACTCAAGGCAGAGAGCAGCTCAACACACAACACTGGTAGGAAAAAACGGAGGGAGGGGGCCTTTAATAGCACCCTTTTTATTCCTACATTGGAGCCAAATGTAATAACACCCAGGATAAATCCGTGTCCTGCTTACACCACCCCAGTGTCTGCATGTCTGCTTTATGCTGAAATGTTCAGCTGTGTTTATCAGTAACGAGTGAGAAAAAGATGAATTGTTGATGAAACTGTATTAACTAAGCAGAAACAATAATCATGGAGAGTGTTTCCATAACAACCTTAACTATTATTCTGTCCTCTCCCCGCAGCACCCTCCCTGAATGACATTCACCAGGTCTTTGTTGTCTTTGTTTAAGTAATAATTGAACAGATCTAGTGTTGCTGGACCTGTTACCCATACTGGCACACCCTGAAGAACATAACAAACATCACATGTGGAGAGAATGTGAAATCTCCTGCAAGACAGTTCCAGTGTTAACTTGTTAAAAAAAGAACCCAAAGGCAGCAAAGTTTTAAACAATTATCTGTCAGAAGATTTTAGCGTGGGCTGCATAGTGGTGCCATGGTTAGCGCTGTTGCCTTGCAGCAAGAAGGTCCTGGGTTCAAATTCCAACCTGGGGTCCTTCTGAATGAAGTTTGAATGTTCTCCCTGTGCATGTGTGGGTTCCCTCTGGGTACTCTGGCTTCCTCCCTCAGTCCAAAATATGACTGTCGGGTCGATTGGTCTCTCTAAAGTTGCCCTTAGTTGTGAGAGTGTGCTTGGGTTTTTTTTGCTGTGCGTCTCTGTGTCGCCCTAGGATGGACTGGCAACCTGCCCAGGGTGTATCCCGCCTGCTTGCCCAGAGAATCCTGGAGATAGGCACCAGCCCCCTGTGACCCTGCGTGGACAAGCAGGAATAGAAGAAGGATGGATGAAGATTTTAGCATTAAGATTTTCATTTTTACCTGCCCAGCCAATAAGGAACAGCACAGCATTCCAAGAAAACAACATCCGGCTATGTAGATCCTGGTGGTTTCTCTGGCTCAGATGTTTCAGGGATGTTAGGAACAGGAGTGAGTCATGACCGCAGGCCTGATTCAATGTTACACTGCAGTAGTCTGCTGCATCAGTAAATGGCGCAGTAAGATGGCACTTCCGGTCGGTAACAAGATGGCGCCTGTGCTTGGCTTAGCCGCAGTCACCGGCCACTTTTTCAAACTTTTCTCCACTAACCTCCTCTTTTCCACCTTGCTCCTGTCTGCGATCCTCTTCAGTAGTGTCCCTGCTACCATCTCCTATGATCGCCAGACTCTTTTGTCCTTCCGTTCGTTCACGACCGCCCAAGATGCACCGAGGACGTACCTCCCTGTTTGTTTATCTGCGTGGCGCACTGGCCCGGAGCCAAACAACGATTCCAACCAAGGCACCTTTGTTTGGTGACCTGAGCACCACTTCCGCATTCCTGCCAGGCCGCGTTGCGGCGCGGTTTCTCCGTCCAAGTTTTTTAAGGTCGGTTTATCTTCATTCTTCAGTGGTTTCTCCTCCTGTTCCCTCCATAAGTGTTTCTTATAAACACCGTGGATGTAACCTTGCTAATATACGTCCACTAACTCCAGCTGTTTCTGTAGTTTCTGATTCCTCCATCTCACTCAGCATGGCTCTATTAAATACCCACTCTGTTAACAATAAGTCCTTCCTGCTCAATGATTTAATTGTCTCTAAAAACCTGGATTTTCTATTTCTGACTAATGTTTGGCAGCAAACATCTGATTATTCTGGTCTGATTGACCTCTGCCTGAGTGGTTATTCTTTTCTTAGCCAGCCCCGGGGTTCTGATCGTGGTGGAGGCCTAGCTGTTGTTTTCAGAGACCATCTTCCTTGTAGCTCTACAACCTCTGGTCACTTTACTTCCTTTGAACTGCAGCTGATTAAAGTCGGGCATAAGGACCCGTTCTACTGTGCTGTGGTCTATCGTCCACCTGGTCCAAACAGCTCTTACCTTCAGGAGTTTAGTGACGTTCTATCCTCCACTGTGAAGCTGTCCAGACTGGTGATTGTTGGTGATTTTAACGTCCACGTTGATGATCCCTCTGACCACTTTGCCATGAATTTCTCCAGCCTTATGGACTCCTTCAGCTTTACCCAGCATGTTTCTGGCCCCACACACACTTGTTTTTACCCTGGGTCTAAATGCTGACAGTGTTTGTCCTGAGGATGTTTATATTTCAGATCACCATTGCATTTTCTTTAACTTGTCAGTTTCTGTGTCCCCACCTCCTGCTCGCCGTCTGTATATTGGCGACTTTCAAGCCTTTGAGTCGCCGAGCAGCTGAATAGGGGAATAATGTTGACGCGCCCGCTGTTCCACTTGTAAGTCAAAGTTCCAGGTTAAAAAAGTCCTTTATTTGTTATCAAAGCCTTAAAATCCGTTGAAAACAGTGATAAATAAAAGAAACATTGGCGACTTTCAAGCCTTTGAGTCAGGCATTCTTATGTCTCGGTCTTTCAGTGGCAGGGCAATGCTGTAGTGCCCATCCCTCAAGGTCACCGTCTTGCTGGCCAATTCCATGAACTTCATGTCTTCCTTTGACAGCCACATCTGTTCATCATTGCTGCTCTCAGGAAAGTCCATCTTAAACTGCTGTTTCCATAGCTTGTCCAGTGTGACAGCAGAAACTCTGTTGGCATTAACTGTTGCCAGACATCCTGGCCTTCCACAGCATTCTTGATGTGCAAAAGGACGCTGAACTCCCTTGGTCCAGAAAGGCATACGTTTCCACTATTCTTTGACCTCTCTTTGATTTTACTTTAACTGGCACAATGGCAAGCTTACAGTCTTGTTCACCGGCCCCAGTAAGGCCACTAGTCTGGATCGTAACTGGAATGTTATCTGCCTCATTACCAGGTTTAACTTCACTCTTCTCTTTATGGTGGATATGGAGTATACTTGCATGTCTAAGACCACAGATTTTACATGAAAGGCGGTTTCTGCATTCTTTGCTTATGTGCCCAGTATACAAACAGCCGAAACAGATGCCGTTCTTTTTAAGAAAAGAAATCTTCTCATTATGAGGTTTCTTATCAAGCAGAGCACATGACCCCAGTGGGTGTCCGCCTTTGCAGAAAAAACAAACCTTCACAGTGCTGCGCCGATCTTGAGTCCATGTCTGATTCTGTCTCTCAACATCAGAGACCATTGTAGCGAAGCTACATCCTTTGGCTCTTAGGTGTGGAGAACGTTTCCCTCCATTGCTGGCCTTGGCTGAAAGATGTGTCGCTGGAACGTCACATAAATTTCCAAAGACAGGATCTATTGCAATTTTAACTTGACGCTCAAGGAAGGAAACAATGTCAGTGAATGCGGCTCTGCGATGTTGCCTCTCCTGAAAGTCACATGCTACTGTTCGCCATTTGTCTTTTAACTTATATGGCAATCTTCTAATCACAGCAAGCATATTGGCGGGTGTATTTAATTCAGAGAGATCACTAATCTCTTCCATTGCATTGCAGCATCCACGTAAGAACAAACAATATACCTGAAGAGCTTTTCCATCTTCTGATCTAATCAGTGGCCATGAGTGAACTTTGTTCAAATAAGCAGATGCAATCACATGTCCATTCCCAAAGTGCTCATTCAGCAGAGTCTTTGCCTTTATGTATCCAGCACTCTCAGACATATTTTGACAGCTTTTAACAAGTTCATTGGGCTGCCCTTTGGTGTACTGTGCAAGATAATGCAGGCAGTCGCCAGCATCACCAGTCTTTGCTTCTATGACCTGTTCAAACGAGCGCATAAAGGCCTGAAAATGTAAAGGATCACCATCTAAGGTTTGAATCTCCCTTTTGGGCAGTGAAGAAAGACTCTGCTGATGGACCAACATACAAGTCAATTCATTTTGTTTTTCCATAATGGACAACAGATTTTCACTGGCTACTGGATGAACAGCTTGTGGCTTAGGAAAAAGTGGAATTGATCGAAAAACGTCAGAAGGCCCCATAAGAGTGGGTGCACGCTTTTCCCTTTTCATAGTCTGTTGCACTATTTTTACTTGAAGCTCTGCATTACCAGTGATTGTGTTTCCCTTTGTAAGCATCTGTGTAACAAAAGTCTCTGCATCCGCATCCAGAATTCCATGGCTGTTTCCCTTTGTTTTAAGATATGATTCCATTCCATTATATTTCCGTGAAGCGACGCTCCGCATAGTGGATCCAGTTCTCAGCACGTTAACCTTTGCAACAGTTGCAGCTATATCTGCTTCAAGCTGAAGTTGTTCTTTCTTTATCCTCAATTGTTCCTCTTGCTCTTCGAGAGAGTGTTTTTCCTTCAGCATATGTTGACGTGTGAGCAAGGCAGCCATTTCAGCTTCCGCCCTGAGACGTGCAGATGAAGTAGATGATACTCTTGAGCTCAACCTACTGTCTTGATTAGACACACTGCCAGATGGTAATGCATCATCATTAACATCATTCTGGGGATTAAGAGATGACTGAGGTTCTTTTCCAGGGTGCTCTAACATCTCCATTTCTCCTCCCAGGGAAGTTTCCTGTAATTGTGCTTTGTCAAATGATGGCCTCCCCGAACATTTAGCAGTTTCAGAAAGCCATATCTTAACATCCTCCATAAACCCTTTATTGTATTTGGCGATGCTTGAGAACCATGTATTTTGTTTATTTTTCTCATCAAATGAGATTAGAGAAAGTAAAGATTCATGCAAAGCACTGGCATCCTCAAATAGGTGTGTTAACTCATCAAACTGTTTTTTGACTTGTGAATGATTTGTATCATCTTTCATTAGCTCTTTAAGAGACGTAATAACACTTTTCATTTTATTTACATGCCTTTTCCGATCTGTTTGGATGGTTTCAACTTTGTTTGCAAGGGCTTTCTCAGTGAGAGAAATTAATCTTTTATCCTTTTCAAATTTTCCAACAACAGATGCAGCCTGTGATCCATTCATTTTAAACATTCAACATAAGCAGCATTCCAAATCCAAAAACAAAGGCAACAGCAATTCCTTCAAACTCAGTTGAACGCCTGCAGAGCCGCAACACACACATACACCATGTCCAAGAGCAAACGTAGCGGTGGGCGTGTCACAAAAACATCCTCGAATGATCAGAATCCACACTGTGTTCCAACAAGCAATACGCAGCACAAAACACAGTTTACATACCACCGTCGTCTCCCCCTTATCTGTCAGACCAGCTGCTTTAATGGGTGAAGTGGCGGCGGTGTGTGGGCTCGCGTCGGCGTTTATTCAGCGCTGATTGCGGACAGCTCCATTGCCGTCGCACGCCGTCTTTTTTTGCTGACAGATATTGGCGACTTTCAAGCCTTTGAGTCGCCGAAAAGCTGAATAGGGGAATAATGTTGACGCGCCCGCTGTTCCACTCGTAAGTCAAAGTTCCAGGTTAAAAAACTCCTTTATTTGTTATCAAAGCCTTAATATCCGTTGAAAACAGTGGTAAATAAAAGAAACATTCTAAGCTTGAGCGGTCAGCAAAAAAGTCGACTTTCCCCATCACCCACTCATTCTCCCATTCCATCACCTGCACAGGTGATAGCAATCACTATTACTATTACCGACACCACGTGACCCAAGGCAACGCCTATCCACAACAGTCTGGTTAGTTCTCGTTTTCTTAATGAGAGCACAGCTAGCAATTTTTCTGCTGCTTTTGATCCACCCTGTTCTTCTGATAACGACGCAGATTCCTTAACTTCTCAGTTTAACGAGCACTGCCTCTCCATTCTGGACAACATCTGTCCTGTCAGAACCAGATCAGTTCCTGCAGTGAACCCTGCTCCCTGGTTTAATGACAGCCTTCGCAGCCTGAAGCGCCAATGCAGAAAAATTGAGCGTTTGTGGAAAAAAACCCATCTCCACGTCCATCTGCTGCACCTAAAGGATCTTCTGACATCCTTTAACTCCACAGTCAGAGACGCTAGGGTTTTCTATTTCTCCAACCTGGTGTCCCAGAGCAAAGGGAACCCCAAGGTGCTGTTTAACACCATCAGCAGCATCGTCTCTCCTGCCTCTCCTACAGCCTCCATCCACTCTGTTACAGACTGTGAGAACTTTCTGTCTTTCTTTGTGGACAAAGTCAATAAGGTTAGATCTAGCATCTCTCCCTCAGCCTTATCGCTGCCTCTCCCGACTCCAACCAGGCCCATCATCCTAGATAGCTTTGCTCCTGTTTCTTTGCCTGATTTAACTAAACCAATTAACTCTATGAAGACCTCTGCATGCCCCCTCCACATCTTACCCTCATCTTTGTTTAAAAGTGCTTTTCAGTCCATCGGTCCCGGCGTGCTCTCTATAATTAATGCTTCTCTGGTCTCTGGTCAGGTCCCTGCTTACTTTTAGAACGCTGTAATCCACCCGCTTCTTAAAAAAGTCTTGACCCCTCTCTCCATAGCAGCTTCAGACCCATCTCTAAACTTCCGTTCATCTCCAAGATCTTGGAAAAGGTTGTGGCTAAACAACTCACAGCTGCTCTTGATGAACATAACATCTATGATAGCTTCCAGTCAGGTTTTCGTAGAGCTCATTCTACTGAAACAGCTCTTCTTGGGGTCTCTAATGACCTTCTGACTCACAGTGATGCAGGGGACTGTTCTGTTCTGGTCCTACTGGACCTGACTGCAGCCTTTGACACTGTTGACCATCACCTGCTACTGGAGAGGCTGAGAGACTGGGTAGGCCTATCAGGAACTGCTCTGGAGGGGTTCTCCTCTTATCTTTCTGAGCGTTCCTTTTCTGTGGCCGTCTCCAAGTTTAGGTCCTTCACCACCTCCCTTACCCATGGTGTCCCACAAGGTTCTGTGCTGGGGCCACTGCTCTTCCTCCTCTATCTGCTTTCTCTTCAGCACATCCTGAGCTCCTTCAAAGGAATCTCCTACCATCTTTACGCAGATGACATCCAACTGTACATCTCCTTTAAGCCCCATGAGATGTCTAAGCTGCAGCTGTTACACACCTGCTTAGACTCTATCAGAACCTGGATGGTGGGAGCTTTCTACAGCTGAATGAAGATAAAACTGAGATCCTCATCTGTGCCCCAGACAAGCTGGTTCCCAAAGTCAGAGACTCTCTTGGTCAGCTTGCTTCCCACACCAAACCTTCCGTCAGGAATCTTGGCATGACCTTTGACCCAGCTCTCACCCTGGATTCTCGTGTCAGTTCTCTTGTTCACTTTTCCTTCTTCCATCTCAGGATCATTGCTAAGCTGAGTCCCCTTCTGTCCCGCTCTGAACTTGAGACAGTTATCCACACCTTCATCTCCTCACGCTTAGACTACTGTAACTCTCTTTTCACGTGTCTAAGCAGAACCTCCCTGAACCGTCTACAGGTGGTTCAGAATGCCTGTGCTCGGCTTCTGACCAAGTCCTCCAAACACACCCACATCACCCCGCTTCTCCTCCAGCTTCACTGGCTGCCAGTCAACTTCAGGGTTCATTTCAAGATCCTGGTTCTGGTCTATAGGGCCTTACATGGACAAGCACCATCTTACATTGGTGATCTTCTTAGTCCCTACACCCCCAGCAGGTCCCTGAGGTCCAGTGATCAAAGCCTACTGGTTGTGCAGCACCAGGCTAAAGACCAAAGGTGACGGGTCATTTGCTGCTGTGGCCCCCAGACTCTGGAACTCTCTCCCCCTGAGCCTGAGATCAGTGGACTCAGTGGTCTCCTTTAAAAAGCAGCTGAAGAGTCGTCCAAAGTGGCTTTTGTATGACCTTCTTCACCACTCTCCCTTTATTCTGCTCTCCCCACCTATTTCACCTTCCTCAGGATCCACTGATTTCCCTCTTTCCTATTCACTCTCTTTCTTAACAATTTTAATCACTATTGTCTATTTAGTTGCTCATTTAAAATATATTTTTAACCATTTTCTAAATTCTTTTATATATTTTTACATTTTTTGTTTTTGTGAAGCGCCTCGTGATTTTTATCTTGAGAGACGCTATAGAAAAGATATTTTCTTCTTCTTCTTCTTCTAAATGCAAATACCATGAATTCATGATAAGAGATGAATACATAACATAGACCCAGTCCTGGTTAGCTTCATCGGGAAAGATTTATCTTAAAAATTATTGAGAAAATACAAACTAACTGTGTCAGCTAATACGCCTTTTCTTTTTCGAAATGAACAGGTTTGAGTTGTTTCTGTGCTCCAACACACCTGATTTTAATCACAGGTAATTAACACATCTGCAGAATACGCTGAGGGAACTCGCTTTGAGGCAACTGCTGCTTCATTGGAGAGAGTTGTTGGCTGGATCCCAGTTAAGCCTCTTTTACAGTGAATGTGGAATGCGGCCCCGTTTTCTAAATGGCATCAAAGAAAATTATTGAGTGCAATCAGAGCATCCACTCCGGCTGCGGTGCGGTTTGGATCTGGATGCGGAGCTCTGGAAAGTTTCTGCATGTTTCCCACATGTGGATTGTTATGAAGATAAAGAATCCACATGAGCCAGACACGATGTGAGACGTGGAACAGCGAGGTGCATCTGATAGATACCAAAGTCAGACCGGGTTGTGTTATTTTGGGAGGTTTGTACTGTATTGCTAATGACAGCGATCTCAGTTTACAGTGTATGATATTCATTTGGTGCTGTTGTGGGAGCAGAGATCCAGAGATGTTCAGCACATGAACCACAGTCGGTGTGACTGAGTCCATTCAGAAGCCGTCTGGTAACCACATTCACGTAAAGCAGACGTTAGTGCAGGATCGCTCAATCCCGGTCCTGGAGGGCTGGCATCCAGCACGTTTTAGTGGTTTCTCTGCTCAAACACACTTGATTCACTGGTTGAATCACCTGTGCAGCAGCTCATCAGGCTCGGCAGAAGTCTGTTAATCACCTGCTGATTGAAATCAGGGGTGTTGCAGCAGAGATTAAACTAAAACCTGCCAGTTACCGGCCATCCAGGACCAGGATTCGGCACCCCTGCTTTAGTGTCTGAATGAGAACTGAAGTGGTCTAAGGGTTGAACTGCAGTCTGTTGTCTCCTGCCAAAATGTGAAAGGCATGCAGTGTTGTTTATTATTTAACCTTAACTAATGTTGCAATTAAACTTCCAAGTAGCAAACACATCAAAGTCCTACAACTTAAGAACGGATTCATGTAAAATCTCCTCACTCATTCAACTTGTTTGGTCTGACATTGAGCTAAGTGGAAGATCAGAGTCATTCACAACACAAACTCGGAGTAATTCACCAAATTCGTCCGATGCAAGTTGCTCGTTCATCCAGACTGCAGCGAAGCTGCTTGGGAGGACCTAATGGAGAACATCCCTTCTTGCCAGGGCTATGAGTTAGCTCTGCACCAGCCTTGTAGAAGACAGGCCTGTAAGTGCTAAAGCCTGGTTTATGCTTCTCCGTCAGCTCCGCAAGGGACAGACACGCATGGATTGACGGAAGCGTTTTGCTCTCACACTTCTCCGTCTCCTGGAGAGTGTTGCAAAGCAATTCCCCGCCAGGACAACAGAGGGCGTAGCGCTGTTCTGTGGTATCCTGTCATGTATCGCTCCAAGATCGTGTGTTTATATTGTGTTTTCTGTGTATTTAAGAGACTTTTAACACGGACATATTTGTCTCTCATTCTCCCACCGCTTCATGCGCTCCCCACCTCTAAACCCACGTTTCCTGTCATTTCCGTCCACAAATAAAACGCTTGCTGCGCATCTTTTCACTCCTCCAGTCACGGGAGGATTAAACGTTCATATTTTTAGAGTTTTTTTCGCGAGGTATTCTTCAAGCTTCTCCGTGTCTGCCGCTTGTTATCCTCGGCTCTCTTTGCAATGGCGGCGCTGTAAACAACAGCGGTGTCCTGACCAATCACAAGCTTGCGTAATCCGTCTCGTTCGACGGATGTTTAAAAAAGTGGGCTAGACTACGTATGTACTTGCGTGCCTGCCGGAGCCCTACGCAAGGACGGATAATGGCGTTGCGTGTCTCCGCACTGATGCAGACAGAGAAGCATAAATCAGGCTTGACTGGTCATGTTTTGCATTTAGCTGAAAACCTTAGTAAATTATTCATTAACCACTGGATGGATATCAACACATCTTAAAAACATTAGATCTACAACAGACTAAGATAAGCAGTCTGCCACTTTTCAGCTGTTGCAACCTCTAAAGCATTAGTTACTAAATGAATTAATGCAGTTAACTTATAGACACTGAGCTATGTGATGGCGGCCAAGAGTCCGTCACAGCAGTAACTCTGACCACAATGCTGGACATAACATGACATTATTTACAGGACATGACTAAAGCAGTCATCACTGATTCCTCCACACATGCTAAACCTCTGGCAGGAAAGACAACATGCCTTTCATGTAAAGCTTGGGTGCAAACATGTTACACACATTTCTGAAAATGCATGACAGCTAAATCTGTAGGTTGCAACAATTTTTCTGAATGCATCATTTTGTCATGGATGCAAACTTATTAAAGAGCCTCTAATCCAAAGAGGTTTGCAAAACCCTTTACAAAACCAGTGTTCATAGATCCAGGATTCGTGCAACTGCCATCCCCTGGACAAGAAAGCGTGCATGGAAAACACATCTGAGGCTGTCCCCTGGGTAAGCCTCCATGTTTTACTCTGACAGCACTACCAGCTAGCTTAAGGGTAAACAGATAAACACAAGTCCAAATCAAAACTTTTGGACCCTGTAAGAGCTACACATGGCATTTCCATGGAAACACAGTTTAAACTACATAGTGTGTGTTGAAAGACAACAAACGTCTGTCCATTTAAAAAATAGAAGAAACTGCCTGTGATTATCAATGGTTTTATACTGTAATTATGGGTAAAAGATGATAACACAAGGTCAGAGGCTTATTTTTAGAGGGCCTTCATTGGTAAATCTGTGAAAAAGTCCAGTTTCTATCTGCGTCCAACAGATTTTTATGCCATTTATCAGGCTGTTGTGTCCCAGCTGTAGATTTTCAAGTATAACTAAGTGTTCTCACTCTGGCTGCAGCCATGTGAGATAAAGTAAGCTTACAGGTCTTAAAATAGCAGGAGGGAACTTTTAGATTGGTTCAGTCCACACGTATGTTTAAAGAAGACCAAAGGCCTTTCTAATGAGCTGGATATGGCGGTCCTGCAGGTCTACAAACAATAATGAGAAGATTCTCTCCCCACACACTCATTTAAAACAAACAGCTGGAACAAACCTGGCTGGTTGTTAGATCTGGGTTTACCCGCAGCTACAGGTTACAGGATGTGTTAACTGTACTTTTTGACTCATTGATAATAATTTAAAAGATTGTTTTTACTTACATGCACTCAGAGAAAGTGATTTTGTGAAAGGGTAGCAGATGAAGGTCCAGGCAGTATCTCTGGCTTGTTTGCTGTTGTAGTTTTTGGATTTGAAACCCGAAGCGTCCTTTGGCAGATCTGGAGTCTGCCCAAGTCCAGTACAGGACGGGAAGGGCTGTCACCGGAGAACCCAAAGTCATACCAGGGCCAAGTTGAAAAACTCTCTGGGGGGCTAAATATAGGAACAAGTCAGGGTTCAGCACACACCCCCTCCTCCGGTTTGGCTCTGGTGGTCCTCACTCGGGTTGGAGGTCTAGCCTCAACACGTCCTTGTAAGTCAAGCTGTTCATTTAATGTCTCACTTTGAACAAACCCAAAGATTTGGGAGTGAGAAAACCCAAATGACAAAACATTTACAAATTCCAGAATTTAATGCCTCAAAATGTAACATGGCAACAAAGAAATCTTCAAGTGAGACCAAGAACACCTGATTAGGTGGCTCACAGAGTGGAAAAAGCAGGAAAACAGCTGTACTAAAGCAGTTACAGAATTAAAGAAAACATTTCTCCTCCAAGATACAATAAAGGGTGTATTATAAAATATTCTATTGTAATTAAAGACCAAGTCCACTGAGAACTTCACAGAGTTTGTATTTGTTATTGTTGGCATGCGGTTGGCTAGCTGGTAAAACTCCAGGATTAGAAAAGCGTGACAGATCTACGTCACACTGTCACTAACATTCATGGACTCACCCATCTGGACTCACGACGGGGAAGGCTGTTGTTGGTTTAGCGTCCAGGAAACAGCAGGGAATGTCTTGGCTAGTAGAAGCTAACCGTTAGCAACTCCACCACATGGCAGAACTCCTCCAGGCTTGTGTTATTTGTTGAAATAAAACATATATGTTGCAGAGCAGAGTCAGTGGTAGAGTTGTGTTGCTGTCAGCCAATCAGAGGCAAGATCTCCCAATATCAGGAAATAAGAGTCCAGAAACTTCCATATGAAGTTCAGCTGAACTGTGGCTCACTTCTATTTCCTGAAAACTGGTGCGCCAAATCTTTTTTTCCCCATAGTATGACTTACCAGGCGTTCATTCCTACTAGAGACCAGAGACCTACTACAAACCAGAGACCAGATACCTATGCAGTGGAACAGTGGAAGCTGGGATCTGCAGTCGGCCTGAATCTGCGGTTTCCGAGTCTGCAGCAATACCTTCTCCTTGAACCCCAAACCTGTCACTCACAGTTTCTGGTCAGCAGAGGGCTGCAAAGTGCTTTCCTGTGTGAAGCCGTGCACGAACCACTGAAACCAGTTTGAAAGCATTAGCTTATTCTGCTCTCTCTACCTATTCCACCTTCCCCAGGATCCACTGGTTTCCCTCTTTCCCATTCACTCTCTCTCTCTCTTTCTTTACATTTTTTAGTCACTTGTCTATATTTATATTTAAAATATATTTTTAATCATTTTTCTAAATTCTTTTTTATATTTTACGTTTTTGTTTTTGTGAAGCGCCTCGTGATTTTTATCTTGAGAGGCGCTTTAGAAAAGATCTTTTCTTTTTCTTCTTCTTGGAGTGTTAAATAGTCTTTTGTGTTGCTTTAACATTTTTAAGGAGTGTCAAATTGAAAAATTGTTTTGAAATTTCTACTCCAAAACCTCAGTATCCTATGGATAAAATGCAGAATTTGAATTTAAATAAAGAAAAGGTCTGGACCAGGTCAGAGGTCACCCCCACCCCCAAGCCCTCATTGAGAATAAGAAGTTACCTGCAGACATCTTTAGAAATATGTGACACTTCCATGAAACAGGGACTAAACATCAGAATTAAGGCTAAATTGTTCTTAAATCCCAACAATCTAATAAATAAAATCTCACAAGTGGCCACCAGAGGTCAGCAAAACACAACAGTACCATCAAAGTTGAATGAACATTTCTAATGACGTTCATTTTAAAGTTAATGACTATTTGAGACACCTGAAGCAGTCAAACAAATGGTTTCCTGTTTCTATCAGGTCATCTTCCATTTTAAATTCATCAACAGAAGTTTGAAAATATTACACAGATGTCAGGGAAAAGAAAGTTTCCAACTGCGTTTGAATCGTAACAAGTCTAAGCTTCTCCAGCTCTGTAACACCTGAAAGACTTGCTGATGAGAATGGAGTGTGACACTATAACAACCAGGTTTCAAATCTGGTTTTTATGCCTTCAGGTATCAAACATTGTTCATTTAGAGGGTTTTGGTTGTTTTCGTTTTTTCACCGCTTCATTAGTCACTGTCACGGTTCACCAAATGTTGAAAATAATCACATATGACTACTGGTGAAACTCATAATTAAAAAAAAGTTTTTAGAACTCAAATGTGTGGAGTTAGTTCAGTCTGTTCCTTGTTTTAAGTACATATAACTCAAAGTTTTTAATTAACCGAACAATGTCTTATTTATTGAGCGTAACTTCAATAAATCAATAAAGAACAACTTCACTTGAATGGGTTAACAAAAAATTTAAATTCATTATTTTATGTTTCTATGTTATTCTGTTTGTCTTTATGCCAACTTAAAGTGTGTCTGATAAACAGACATATACATATTTGTTTTTTAATTTTTTCAAGATTTTAAGGTTCTCTTAATGATTTTCAAGTGTCTTAACGGTCTTGGGCCTTATTATCTTTCGGAACTGCTTTTACCTTACGAACCATTGCTGCCTCTGTGTTTCTCTGGCAGCCATCTCCTTGTGATTCCAAAAGTCAGGACACATACCCAAGGTGTCCTTCCAATTTTATGGTCCTCGTCTCTGGAACAGGCTGTCAGGGCCGTAGAGAAGGTTCTTGTTTTTCAGAGCAGGCTTAAGGCTCGCCTTTTTACCATAGATTTTAATTGATATCTGTTTTAGCTGAATTGCTGGTTTTATTTTTATTGAATGATTTATATTTTAGTTTTATTAGACATTCATGTCTTAGTGTTTTACTATCTTTTAATCACTTTTTTAAATTTTACTATCCATATTAGTTCTTATTATTTTTATGCATCTCAGGCCCTGTCCACACGTAGCCGGGGATCTGCCAAAATGTAGATATTTTCCTTCGTTTTGGCCTGTCATCCACACGAAAACGGAGTTTTTTCACACGAAAACGGATCTTTTTAAAAACTCCGGCCAAAGTGAAGATCTGGGTTTTCTCCGTTTTGGGTGTCTGCGTGTGGACAGACAAAACCGGAGTTTTAAGGTCTGCAACGTCACTTTCCGTGACAAAAAATGCTGACATCACGTGTGCGACCTGTGTTTACACTAGCCGACAGCATGGATGCCCTCAGAGCTGCGCTCGCTTTATCAATTGTCCAAGCGCTTTCTGCTTGTTTGTTTTTGCAAGTGGAATTACTGCTCCTTGCGGAAGACCACAGACGAAGGACGAGGTTAAGAACGGGGGAAGTACTGCCGCCTACAGGTCTGGCATGTCCTTAACAACGTATTTATCCGGGTACGTGTGGACAGAGTTTGTTTTTTAAACAAGGTGGTGCGGATGCAAGTTTTTGGAGGGGCGGATATTCGTTTAAAAAAAAAACCCGGCTACGTGTGGACTAGGCCTTATTTGTTCATGCAAGTGTTTTCCTCTGTGGGGCCCTCTGCCTCGGGGGGGGGGGGGGGGGGGGGTCGACTGTGGTGGCCTGGGCACACCTCAGGGAGTGCTATGAGGGTGGTGGGGGTTTTTGCCCTACCTCCCTGGGAGCCCTGGGTTGGTTCCTTGGCTGCTGCGGTCGATCGACTACTACCGAGGCAGATGGCTCACCTGACGGCGTGCCATTCGTTACCTAACCCACCTGAACTCGTCCTAGTGTTTACTTATGATATATTTTTTATTTTGTTAAGTTTTGTGTGTGTGCATGTGTGTATTTGTTGTTCGCGCGTGTGTGTGTGTGTGTGTGTGTGTGTGTGAGTGTGTTTGGGTGCCTGTTCCTTAGGAAATGGGTTGTGTGATTTTTTTTTTTGGGGGGGGGGGGTTGCAAATGTCATAATCATTTTTATATTTTTGGGGAAATGATGGGATTGTGGGTTATATGGGGTGATTTAAACCTGTAAATACTTTGAGCTGTATATTTTGTATGTGAAAAGTGCTATACAAATAAAGTTTGATTGACTGAAAATATTGTGGATCTATAAGAAAAAATAACCAACAGTTTTGGTGGATTTCAGGAACAATAAAGAACTGGTGGGCGAGGTGCATTGTGGGTAGTTAGTTGTTTTGTCTTATGTTGCGGTGTTTATGCATATTTATTGTGGGGGATTGTTGTTCTTCATTCAGTGCTGCAAACGTGGTGTTAGGTATTGTATCATGTTGGTACCATAAGTGAGGAGGTTGGCCACGGGAATGTCAACGCTGTGCCGTTCCACATTAACTGTGGTGGTTCACACCAGATGTTCTTGACTTGGCTTTGGGTGTCCCACTCTCACTGACTGTCACAAGTGCTGGTGTTAGCTTCTGCTTTCACCTGCTTGTCATTTTAAGTAAATTCAACTTATCTGGGTTAAGGTACAGAAGTTAAAAATTCTAAGTATTCAATTCTTCATTTAGATTAGTAACACAAACTAAGAATGCCAAGAAGAGAGTACCCAGAAATATATATATATATATATATATATATATATATATATATATATATATATATATATATATATATATATATATATATATATTTAACTTAAAACTTTGTTTGACTTAAAAATATTAATCTAAACCAGCAAAATAAAGTGTGTTTTTTCAATTATGTCATTAACTAAAACTTTTGAGCTATATCACCTTATCAAGTTTTACAGTAATAGTTAAATAATTTTTTATTTGTTTATTTCATTCAAAATATAAACAAATAAAACATATTAACAATGAGATATACATAACAACAAAAAAACTCATTTGAATGAAAAGGAGCAGAATGAAGAAAAACATCTTTTAATTTCTGCCCCCTTTGAAAAAATCTATACAATTTCCGTTTGTCAGACACGCATACAGATTAATTTAGAACTTTTTCTTGTTCTTAATTCAAGAGCGATCATGATCATTGATTTAATTTACATTTTCATAATTACTTAGCACACTCAATTTGGTTCATTTTTTGAATATATTAAGTATTTTTGAGTTTCTTTGAGTTCATACTGAGTTTTTTTTGTTTCCCTTTTAAGGTTATTCCGTAATTTAACACCATTTACAGACATATTCCATTCCTTAATTTTAGTTCTAAATCTAGGCTTCATAAACACATCAGTTTCTTTCAGCATGTAATTGCTAGTTCTCTTTTCAAATATCCCCTGAATGTTTGCTGGCAGAGTACTTAAACTGGCTTTATAGATAGTTTGTAAGATTTTCCAGTCTTTTAAATCATGAAATTTCAGTAATTTATATTTAATAAACAACATGTTTTATGGATCCCTACAGCCTCTATAATGGATGATTCCCAAAGCTCTTTTCTGTAAAATAAATAGGGGTTGTGTATAGTTTTTGTATGTTGCTCCCCAGATTTCTTCACAATAAGTCAAGTATGGAACAATCAGTGAATTGTACAATGCCAACAAACCAGAATTAGTCAGTAGTCTTTGGTTTTATTCAGGTCATATTTTTTAAGTTATGGTGAACTTACAGTTTTTAGGTAAGTGCATTTAAAAATTATTATGCTAAATAATTATATGCTATAATAATCATAATTATTAACTTAAAAATCAGTTTTCTCATTAATTTTGAGTTCAGGTTTGCAGTGTTTGGGTCATGGGAGCAGCAGCCCTGCGAGGCAGCTTCTCAGGTGGGACCCCAAAGCCAACCAACAATCCCTCCAGCATATCCCACATCTCACCTGGGGGTCTCCTATCAGAGGGACGTGCCTGGATCATCTCAGCTGCCTCCTTTCGATGTGGAGGAGCAGCGGCTCGAGTCCTTACCCAAAGCTCATGACCAATTTATGTCCCGCTTCACTTCTTTGCTCTTTAATCAGTAAAAAGTGTTTCCCAATTCATCGGTCAGATTGAAACCAATCCCAGAACTGTAAAAATCCAGGTTCATCCAGTTTTGTAATGGATTAGTCAGCAAAAATGGTATTTTAAAGTCTCTTTCTGGAGTATTTCTCTTATCCGATGCCACCATCTAGTGGCTGACAAGCATATCACACAAATCATTTCTCCTTTAGTTTTTTAAAGAAGTCATGCTTCATGTTTCTGTTTATAAAAGTGCTTCTGTAGCCGACAAACAGCTGAAACACGCTGTTTTACCAGTATTATTCTCATGTCATGTTGTGTTCTCATATAGTTATATTTTAGAGACTTTCTTGTCCGTGAAAAGTTCACCAACTCTGCATCCGCCGAGGTATTCCTTAAATATGAAGCAAGTAAGCGGTAGTCTAACGCTATTGGTTATTTCTGGTCGGCGCTCAGTTTCCTATTGCACGGAGCTCTGCGGGGCAGGGGCGTGCTTAGCACAAAATAAAAAAGATGTATTGCTTACATTTTATCACAGTACATGATAATATAATCACTTTTATGGATTTCTGACAAATCATCCATAATTTCTGAAAGGGGAAAACTCTGGAACGCAGCTTTAAGTCAGTTCAGCTGAAAGCTTATACGGCAGCCGTTACAGAAATCAGGTGCACACAACAGAAATGAGCATTATCCAACAGGAAAGCTTTTACTGCTAAATGTTTAACCATGAATGGTTCTTAGTGAGAAAAGCATGTTGTCTGACGAAAAGGAGTGCCAGGGTTAGGGTTAGGGTTAGGCCTCTGATCCACATGCACACATTGATTCCCTGAGCTGCGTGAGTGCACCTCTGTAGCACCATTGTGCACGCCTCCCACAGGGTCTCCTAGTTTATGAGGCACCGCTCACACCAATCCCTTCAGCCTCGGCCCCACTGCACATCTCTACTTCGGTGGTCTTCAGTCAGCCCTATGACAGCAGATGCATGCACCTTTGTTTCCTAAACAACGGAGAAACAACCAGCTGACTCTCAAAGACACAAAAGGCAGAAGAGGCAAAGTGGAGGAAATCACCGCTGTTGACGTGCGGGAACAGGAGTAGGGTCTTTCTCTGGAGCCAGTTAATTAAGACGTGTGTTTTTCTTACTTTTCCAAGTGAATGACTATTAACAAAAGAGGAGAGTCTTCTCCTCATTAAGGTAATGGAGTGGGAACAGACTGGTGACTGGGTTAGATGAGCAGTGACATGCAGAAAGGCCTCCAGGGGTTTAGGGAGTTAGGGGAAGAGTGAGGTAGAGGTGAGCGCATCAGGAGCTGATTGGCACGACAGCAGATGATAAAAAGCCCTGGCTCGTGCTGCTGGATCCATTAGGAGATCGCTCAGGTCCGAGGAACTCACAGTGACAGGCACCAGGGTTCCCGTTAGACAATACTAAAACCTCCCCGCTAAAACAAAAGCTCGTTAGACAGAAAAGTTTGTTCTTGTTCTTTCTGTTCCCACTGGGAGTCAGCGGTGAGATGATCCCTCTGTGGAGAAAGTCACACAGGTGAGTTCATCCAAAACACAGGAAGCCGCCGTGGAGGCTGGCAGGACAAAGATTTGTCATTTAACCTGTTTTTCTCCCTGAGATGTTCCTAAAACTGACTCAGTCATTACATCTGGTCTCTGGCTTTATCACTCGGGTCTTGGCTGTAAGAACATGAGATGTTGTTGATTGTTGTAGAGAATGAATGAGTGAAAGTAAAGAGAAACGTTTTACAGTGGTACTTTTTGTGAGTGATGCAGTTGGTCAAGTGCTAAAGACCTCTCTGATGCTAATATCTTCAGTAGATGACAAACTTTTAAAGATGCTTCTTATTTTTTGCTCTCGTAAATTGCAAGAGATGATTGTCAGGAAGTTGAGTTTCCGTTTGAGGCGGCTTTCCCTCCTGTGGAGGAGTTTAGGGATCGTGTTCACTCGTGAGGGAGCAGTAGATGGATGATTAACACATTTTTGGTGAAAACCAGAACATTTCAGCCAGTTCTGCGGGGGAAACCCCATGCACCTCAGGTAAAAACTTGGAAAACTGCTAAAACAAAGGTTTTAATTATCAACACAAAGACATTTTCATGTCATTAGGTTGCACTGACCTACTTCAGATGAGCTGCAGAGCCACCTGTGGCCCTGGAGAGCAGGTTGCAGACCCCTGGGTCAGTCTGACTTCCATCCCGCATGTGTCTAAAACACCTCTCATCCTTCAGGAGGACGAGCCTGGTGCTGAGCTGGCTTCTGATCTGGACCTCTCTGCAGCCACTCTCCCATAACTACGTGTCAGCAGTCAACCTGCGGCGTTTCATTGGTTGTGCCGTCCGAGAGTTTACCTTCCTGGCTAAGAAGCCTGGTTGTGGAGGCCTGCACATCACTACTGATGCCTGCTGGGGGCGCTGTGAGACATGGGAGGTGAGGAGGGGGGAGGGCAGTAACTCCGCTGCAGAGAGGAGGGAGGAGACGAAAGCAAACTTCCAGCAAAAAGGCAATCAGCCTGCTGTTTTTAGGGATGACCGTAAGCAATCAGAGGAAACTCAGTCAGTTTCACGGTGCTGGCAGAAACAAGTGCTGTGGATGGAAGGAGGGATGGGGTGGCTGTTCCCGGATGCAGAGGTCAGATGAGGGTCATGTGAGACAGCAACATACAGCAGGAGTCTAGACAAACACAGACCGGCAGAGACAACTGTGTTCTTCTCTCTGTAACGAGCAGCTGGTCCACATCTCGAGCTGAGGCAAACAACTGGTTAACTTTCACAAAAACAAGTGGAAAGTGCAAACCGGAGATTAAACAACAGCCTCGGTTTCCTTTGCTATGCTTCAAGAGCAGACAAATAAAAATGGGATCTCTGTTAACGGAGTTACATAAACGCATCACAACAGCATCCGTCTCCGTCTCTGCAGATGCTTGATCAGCTGGGACGTGTTGGGCAGAGCTCTGACTAAACAGGAATTCTTCCAAAAACCTCACATGGTGGAGACTTCTGTCCATGTGGACACATGGTTCCTCCTGCTGGAGGTGTTTTAGCCTTCTCAAAAGAAAGTGGATGAAGATATGTTTTTTATAAATAAATAGCCTAAATCGGTTACCTTTGACACTTTCAGGTTTGCTGAGACAGCATAGCATAGCATAGCATAGCATAGTTTATTTATATAGCACATTTAAAATACTCGCTCACACTGTTTACAGTGGGGATGGGGAGCTGCTGACGTCAACTGAGGCTATAGTCGGACGGTGGAAGGAATACTTTGAGGAGCTCCTCAATCCCACCAATGCGCATTCCGAGGAGGAACCAGAGCTGGGAGGCCTGGGGATGGACTGTCCGATCTCGGGGGCAGAAGTTGCTGAGGTAGTCAAACAACTACACAGCGGCGGAGCCCCGGGGGCGGATGAGGTTCGTCCTGGGTATCTCAAGGCTATGGATGTTGTAGGGCTGTCATGGTTGACACGTCTCTACAACATTGCGTGGTCATCGGGGGCAGTTCCTAGGGAGTGGCAGACCGGGGTGGTGGTCCCCATCTTTAAGAAGGGTGACCTGAGGGTGTGTTCCAACTATAGGGGGATCACACTCCTCAGCCTCCCTGGAAAGGTCTACTCCAAGGTACTGGAGAGGAGGGTCCGATCGATAGTTGAATCTCAGATAGAGGAGGAGCAATGTGGTTTTCGTCCTGGCCGTGGAACTGTGGACCAGCTCTATACCCTTGCAAGGGTGATGGAGGGGGCATGGGAGTTTGCCCAACCAATCCACATGTGCTTTGTGGATTTGGAGAAGGCTTATGACCGTGTCCCCAGGGGTACCCTGTGGGGGACGCTCCAGGAGTATGGGGTGGGTGGCTTTCTGTTAAGGGCCATTCAGTCCCTTTACCAGAGGAGCGTGAGTTTGGTCCGCATAGCCGGTAGTAAGTCGGACCTGTTCCCAGTGAGGGTTGGACTCCGCCAGGGCTGCCCTTTGTCACCGGTTCTGTTCATCACTTTTATGGACAGAATTTCTAGACGCAGCCGTGGTGTGGAGTGTGTTGAGTTTGGTGGCAGGAGAATCTCGTCTCTGCTTTTTGCGGATGATGTGGTCCTCCTAGCTTCATCCAGCTCTGACCTTCAGCTCTTGCTGGGTAGGTTCGCGGCCGAATGTGAAGCGTCTGGGATGAGGATCAGCACCTCCAAATCTGAGACCATGGTTCTCGACCGGAAAAGGGTGGCTTGCCACCTCCGGGTCGGGGGAGAGGTCCTACCTCAAGTGGAGGAGTTTAAGTATCTCGGGGTCTTGTTCACGAGTGAGGGTAGGAGGGATCGGGAGATCGACAGGCGGATTGGTTCGGCGTCTGCAGTGATGCGGACGCTGAGCCGATCTGTCGTGGGGAAGAGGGAGCTGAGCCAGAAAGCCAGGCTCTCGATTTACCGGTCGATCTACGTCCCAATCCTCACCTATGGTCATGAGCTTTGGGTAATGACCGAAAGAACGAGATCGCGGATACAAGCGGCCAAAATGAGTTTCCTCCGTAGGGTGGCCGGGCTCAGCCTTAGAGATAGGGTGAGGAGCTCGGACATTCGGGAGGGACTCGGAGTAGAACCGCTGCTCCTCCGGATCGAAAGGAGCCAGTTGAGGTGGTTTGGGCATCTGGTCAGGATGCCTCCTGGACGCCTCCCCGGGGAGGTGTTTCGGGCATGTCCTGCCGGCAGAAGGCCCCCGGGTCGACCCAGGACACGTTGGAGAGGTTACATCTCCAATCTGGTCCGGGAACGCCTTGGGGTCCTGCCGGAGGAGCTGGTGGACAAGGCCGGGGAGAGGACGGCCTGGAGCTCCCTAGTTGGGATGCTGCCCCCGCGACCCGGACCCGGATAAGCGGAGGAAGACGAGACGAGAGACGAGACATTTAAAATGCAGCATGGGAGCTGCCCAAAGTGCTGCACAGGCTAAAACAAAACACACCCATTACAAGGAGCTAAAACAAAGGATAAAAATCTCAATCAAAGGCAGATAAACCATGATGAATACTAAAATTACATTAAAACAATGATACAATAAAACACTAAAACGAGTCACTGTCTAAAAGCCAAAGTGTAAAAGTGGGTCTTTAAACGAGATTTAAAAACCGCCAGAGGCGGAGCCTGCCGAACTCCAATGGGCAACGAGTTCCATAGCTTTGGGGCAGCATGCACAAATGCTTGATCCCCCCGCGATTTGAGTCTCATCCGCGGCGTGTACAGCAGCGAAAGGTCAGCCGACCTCAACGTGCGGGTGGGCACATATGGAGTGAGAAGGGCAGAGCGGTAGGGAGGTGCGAGGTCGTTGAGTGCTTTAAAAACAAAAGTCAGTAACTTAAACTGCACTCTGAAAATGACAGGGAGCCAGTGAAGAGTGACAGGACAGGGGTAATGTGGCTACGTCGGTGTGTACCTGTCAAGAACCTGGCAGCAGCGTTCTGAACAACCTGCAGCCGATTCAGGGCAGAGTCCAGAACACCAACGAGGAGGGCGTTTACATAGTCCAGGCGAGAGGTAATGAAGGCACGAATGACTTACTCCCAATGCCTCAGTTTCAGGATTCACATCAGATCAGTAAATGTACCTGTTAAATGACTCCGTTTTCTTTCTTTTTTTTTTTTAAGACAAACGTTTTGCAGGTTTGAAGATGTTTATCTCATACCTGCCGACAGTTTCGACTGAAAGCTTCAGTTTTCCTCAGAGCGTCATCTCTACACTTCGCTGTTGTGTCATTTATCAGCTGGTCTGGGAGCGTTGTTGAACCACGCCCCCAGACCAGCTGGACCTCCCTCTCGCTGGCTCTGGAGGATGGAGTCCCAGGTGTGTGATGGGGTGCACGCCCCCTCATCCTGGCTGATGGTGTTGCTGCCTCATCTGCGGATCTCCACATCAAAAACTCTGTCATCTACTTGTCCATCCAAAAGACAAGATAGGGCCGGATAAAAAAAATGCAACATCATATATGAAATACCACACAATCCATGCAAGAAACATACATAGGGGAAACAGGAAGGACCTACAGTACACAAAAGAAGGAACATCTAACAGAGTGTGAGAGGGAAACAAGGGGACATTTGACCAGAACACAAAAGAACACAGCTGAACAGGAGACCAAGAAATCAGCCATAACAGGTCACTGCAGGAGGACGAACCACATCATGGACCGGGACAATGCAAGAATCATCACATCTGAAAACAACAGCTTCAAACGATGGATCGAGGAGTCCTGCGAGATCCGGAGGCAGCAACACCATCAGCCGGGATGAGGGGGCGTACACCCCATCACACACCTGGGACTACATTCTCCAGAGCCGGCGAGAGGGAGGTCCGGCTGGTCTGGGGGCGTGGTTCAACAACGCTCCCAGACCAGCTGATAAATGACACAACGGCCAAAACTCGGATGACGCTCTGAGGAAGACTGAAGCCTTCAGTCGGAACTGTCGGCAGGTATGAGACAAACATCTTCAAACCTGCTAAACGTTTGTCTTAAAAAAAGAAAATTGAGTCATTGGATTTATAACAAAGACAAAATGAACTTTTTAAATCTAACATGTACCCGTTGTTTTTTCCAGAAGCCCATCCTGGAGCCGCCTTTCATCGAGTCCTACCAGCGGGTCTGCACCTACAACGCCTCGCGTTTAGTCCACGTAAGACTCCCCAACTGTAAGCCCAACGTGGACCCCATCTACACCTACCCTGTGGCCCTGAGCTGTTCCTGTGGGGTCTGTCTGACGAGCACCACTGAATGCATCACGTCTGTGTGAACATGTACCAGATTTGTGTTTTTGTTTTCTTGCTCATTAGATTTAGTTTTTCAGTCCTGTCACATTGTCCGCAATTAAAATGCTAACGGCTTCTTTACTTCATTTTTCAAAAGTAAAACTAAATCCTTTAGTTGTGTTACTACCAATCAGTTTTAGTTCATTTCTAATATGAGAGGTGCGTTTAAAATGCTGCTTTTTATCTCAGAGATTATAAGTTCTGTAATAAACCGGTTTGGTCTGCTTCTCGTGATGTTACGTTTGCAAGAAACATGATTCACCTCCATTTAACCCTCCCACTGCCTTTATGGGTGACCCCACCAGGAAAGTTGACCACTGAGCAGGGTTGATGGTTTATCCCTTGGGTCCACGTGGCAGGGGTGAGGTGGTGCGCACTCCTCACCCCTGCCACATGAACCTAAGTGATAAACCATCAACCCTGCTCAGTGGTCAACTTTCCTTGCAGAGTCACACCCAATAGGACAGTGGGAGGGTTAAAGCCACTTAATTTTGTTCCTGCAGTGGTAACTCCACTTATCTGTGTATTTGATAAGCGCTTAACCCTGTAGTGGTCCAGAGACCCTGCTTGGTTATGTAGAGGAATGGATGACAACAATGAGATGATCCAAAAAAGATTTCTGAATGCAGGAAGAGAATAAAAAGCCTCTGGTGACACTGATTTCTACAAAACGAAAATATTCACTAAGAACTGATGACAAAAATATCATAACTATCGTGCATATCCATCAATACTAAACCAGGGAGAGTGTGTTGATGGTTTGATGAGAATATATCGTGCTTGAAATGGAAGGGGAACCCAGAAGTCAGAAGTCCTCCTTGTCCTTGATGAATGAATGAAAGATTCTGATTAAATACTTTGTTTTCTACATTGTTGAATGTGCTGACAACAAAATCCCACAAAAATGATCAATGGAGATCAAATGTATCAACCCAAGGAGGTCTGAATTAGCACTCACACTCACACTCACCTTTTTTTATTTCATTCAAAAATTATAATAAACACAAACAAATAATAAACATATTAAAAAACAGATTTGAATGAAAAGTAGGAGATAGAAGAAATAATTGTATAATTTCTGCCCCTTTTTACAAAAGATCTGTCAAACATACACAATATCATAACCTCGGTCACTTTCTAATTTTTATATATCATCGTTGACATTTTAATTTACATTTTCATCATAATTTAATACATTTGATTTTATACATTTTTTAAATATAGCAAGTGAGCTTGATTCTTGAATTTCCCTGTTAAGGACATTCCATAATCTTACACCAGTTACAGAAATATCACATTCCTTCATTTTGGTTCTGAATTTAGTTTTTTAAACACATCAGTTCCTTTTAACATGTATGCACTCACTCTCTTGTGAAATGTGTTCTGTATGTTAGTTGGTAAAGTACTTGTATTTGCTCTGTACATTAATATTTTCCACTCTACCAGGTCAGGAAATGCCAGTATTTTATAACCATTGAGTAATGGACTAGAGTGATCTCTATAGCTACTGTTATTAATGATCCTCAATGCTCTTTTTTGTAGAGTTAGCAAAGGTTGTCTAAAGGTTTTACATGTGGTTCCCCAAATTTCTACACAGTAAACTAATTATGGTTCAATCAATGAGTGGTACAGAGTGAATAATCCAGAACAAAGTAGTAGAAACTCGACTTTACTGTATACCAAACCATTTTTTTTTTACTTTTATCAGTTCACTGTTTATCACTTGAGTTACTTCATGCATGTTTAATTCTGAATAAAACAATGTGGTATCATCTGCAAATAAAACTATACCAAGGAGATTTGATGCATTTATAAGGTCTTAATAAACAATATGAACAGTTTAGGTCCGAGGACTGACCCTGTGGCGCTCCATAATGAACATCACTAACTTCAGAACAAACTGTTTCCTATTGTCTAAATAACTATTAATCCGGGCTGCGCAGTGGTGCAGCGGTTAGAGCTGTTGGCTTGCAGCGAGAAGGTCCTGGGTTCGCTTCCGAGCCTGGGGTCTTTCTGCATGGAGTTAGCATGTTCTCCCTGTGTATGCGTGGGTTCTCTCCGGGTCCTCTGGCTTCCTCCCACAGTCCAAAAACATGACTGTCGGGTTAATTGTTCTGTCTAAATTGTGTGTGTGTGTGTGTGTGTGTGTGTGTGTGTGTGTGTGTGATTGTTTGCCCTGTGTGTCTCTGTGTTGCCGTGCAATGGACTGGCTCTCTGTCCAGGGTGTACCCCACCTGATTGCCCATTGCCCACTGGAGATAGGCACCAGCCCCCCCCCCCCCCCCCCCCCCCCCCCCGCAACCCTACATGGACAAGTGTTTTCAGAAAATGGACGGATGGATGAAACTATTAACCCATTGATGAGCCACACCTCTTATTCCATATTGATGTAATTTCTGGATGACATTTCTCTTTTCTCTGTCTTCCCTCTGCCCCGGGGGCGGTGGTCGACTGTTGCTTCCTGGACGCTCTACAGGTAGTGTTTAAGTGGAGGTGGGGGTCTATGCTCCCCCTCCTCTGAGCGCCCTGACTTAGTGTAGAAGACCTGATGCTGCCGGGGCAGACGGCTCCCCCGATGGCGTTTCCTTGCATTACCTTACTTGGCTCATCTGGACTCAGCCGAATATAAATTTTTACTGGTGTGTGTGTGTGTGTGTGTGTGTGTGTGTGTGTGTGTGTGTGTGTGTGTGTGTGTGTGAGTGTGTGTGTGTGTGTGTGTGTGTGTGTGTGTGTGTGTGTGTGTGTGTGTGTGTGTGTGTGTGTGTGTGTGTGTGTGTGTTTAAACTGTTATGGGGATTTGGTGTCATTTTGTAAAACACTTTCAGTAGCACTTTGCTTGAAAAGCACTTTATAAAAAAAATCTGATTGATTGACTTCAAATGCTTTCTTAAGTCAATAAAAATACTTTATACTAAATAGTACATATTTAGTGAATCCGTTACTTTGTTCCTATATCCACACTGTTCATGGTTTAAAATGATTTATGTATTATTTATTTATTTGTGTATTTTAGTTTAGTTTCTTTTAGTTTTTTCATCAATTTATCCAACCTTGATGAAAACACTTTTTCCAATATCTTGGAAAACTGTAGAATCAGTGACACTGGCCTATAGTTAAAGTGAAAAGCACACTAGACTGATGCAATGTCCTTAAAACAAATTAAAACTGAGTCTCAGTAGTGTGTGTGGCCTTCACATGCCTGCATGACCTCCCTACACCTGGGCATGCTCCTGATGTACTGGCTTGTCTTCTTGTAGCGCCTCCATGGTCTGGACTCCACACTGACAGACACAGAAAGCCTTCTTGCTACAACTTGGATCTTGGATGAGCTGCACTACCTGAGCCACTAGTGTGGGCTGTCGACTCCGTCTCATGCAACCATTAGAGTGAAGGCACTGCCAGCATTCAGCAGTGACCACGTGGCCTGGTTTATGGTTTTTCTTTGCTCCTGATAGAAGGATTTCAAGTTTGCCGAGCCATTTTTCTTCTGCTGTTCGCCGTGTCTGGGTCGATGACGTCAAATTGGTGAAGCGCATTTGTAGCCCTGAACTTTTCACACAAAACCTAAGATAACGTTTCCCCCTTTCAAAAAGAAGTGTGTTCTTGGTATCAGAACATGTCTTTGAAATCCACGGCACATAACAAGCTGAATTAGAAAATGGCGTTTTTAGCCCCGTTGATTTGCGTTCATTTTTTTCGTTCTTCCGGGGACCTGTGGTCTGGAAGTAGATGGGCGTGGCTTAGGCTCTCTTTAAAACTCCAAAACCTGTAGTCTGAAGATCAGCTGTAACGTGGCTCACGTCTAGTTCCTGGAATTATTGCACCAGAGCTTTTTTTCCCCTAGAATACGACTTACAAGGCATTCATTCCTATTAGAGACCACTGCAAATGTATTAAAATACGGGTAAAGGTAACTCACCCTAACCCTAGGTGGATCTTTGTCCGAATTCCAAGGCCACACATGTCAGAACAGCGAGGACCAGGCTGCATTATGAGTAGCTGTTTCCCATGGGAGAGTATATGTACTCTGTGTACTTTCACTGTACCTACAGGTTAGTTATAATACCTCGACTGTCCTTGTATATAACAGAGGAAGAGGGTTAACATGTCCCTGTGATGGACTTATGGTCTGTCCAAGATGTCCCCCCGGTGTCTCGCCCACTGGCTACTGTTCCTGCACCCCGACTCAGAACTAAGTGGTTAAATAATGAATGAAGGAAAGCCACCACTGGGGCTTGTTATTGTATACACACACCCGGTACTTAGATGGTATTATTAGGGTTGCTGTAGGATACCTCTGGGGTACCTACAGGGGCACTTAAAGTGTACCCATGTGAGATCAGGATCAAGTGCTGATTTAGCAGTCAGGCCTTGAGGGCATCTATTCCCAGCGTGCCACTGTTATAACAGTGTGACAGGTACCTGCTGTGGTGATGAATTATACAGCAGCTCCAGCCGCGGAGGTGAGATGGCGAATCTGTGAGGAGGATCGAGCTGTAATGGAGGAAATGACAGCAACACAGAAAGTGTTTGTGGAGAAGAAATTTGGCCAACTCTTTGTTACGGGAACAGATGTTTCAGTTCATCTGAACACCGACTTAAAACAGTTTTTACTGAGCAAGTCTTTTCTTCCTCCCAGTGATGGAGCACAAACATGCTGTCTGCATGGGCTTGTCCTCAGAGGAAGCTTCAGTAAATCCCATTTAACGGTAGATAATTGCTGTTACTAATTAATCTAATAGAAACACGAGCCAGGAGACTTACGCATCAGCTTCAAATCCTAGACTGAAGCATGCATTAAAAGACCAGAAGACATCTGTATTGTTCTACTGTTATACTTTTACACTTTCTTCTTGATTAAATGTGTGCAGATTCCCCTCTGGCTACAGTCTGTGGGCCTATCAGCTTCAAATACCACCTACCTACTGAGAAGAGCATGAGGAGTGATGGTGGGGTCACAGCACACCCACCTGCTCCACAGGTAGTGAAACAATAATGTCACTTCCTGATCAGAAGGGCACTTCCCTACCGAGTCACCACTGAGTTATAGAATCCCACTGAGGCCAAAGTCAGTACTGAAGGAGAGAAACATTTTATTTCTAAATGACTCCAGATGGCAAAAGAACAAAAACGTGAATACAGCATAATTCTGTTGTACGTCTCACTCCCCCGTGAAAATATGAATCATCGTTGTCATTTTTTACTTGGAGGTAGTTAAACTGTGTTTGGATGAAAAGAAGCTAGTTTGGTCAGGAAGCATGAACTCATCATATCTGCTGTCATTAGAGGAATAAGCCTGATAAAGCCTGATAAATGGCGTGTCCACTATTTAATTCAGTCATTTGTTATTCTCCCAATCAATTACTGACCAAAACCTCATGCGTTATGCAAAACATTAAATGATTTTCAGCATAGCAATCTTTACAGAAAACATAAAACCCTAAAAAACTGCACATAAAATATATTAAGAAACAAAATTCACTTATCACTTAGAGCAGTGGTTCCCAAACTTTTCAGCCTGACCAACAGATGTTCATTCGTATTTTTACGTTATTTATAAGTTTTCATTATATTTGGAAAGTTTTTATTTATATATAAATCTCTTTTTAAATTGTATGTTTTACTTTTTTTATGATTATGTGGCACACTTGACTTCCATACTTAACGCATCGGCATCTGCCTCTTTTTTACGGCTTTTTTTTTTACACTGTCGCTGTCTGTCACGTTAGCGGTGTTTTACCATCATTTCTACATCCATCACGTCCCAGAGAAGGTTAAACCAACATCAAACCCAACGTTTGGAGCTTGTAAACTCCACACCTCTCGTGCAGCACCAGCTGTCTGATGCTGCAGCAGCGTCAATCTTCCCGGCTGGATGAGTGAATTTCTTCATCAGAGCCAATATTCTGCTTCATAATCAGAGTCAGTCATGACCAGACAAAGTCAACAAAGACCAGACCTGCCGGCAATTATACGTTTTATCTAATATTTGTGCTCTTCATGCTGCGCATCTCCTCCTCTCCCCGACTGGGAGCCTCTAGGCGGGAGGTGATTTTTAAACTCTAAAAACTCCCAAACTTTGCTCAGCCTGAAGGCTCCACATCTCCACTATCTTCTGGTGTAAAGCAGTAACTTCATGAGGGATCATATTTGTAGACGAGACTTGTTAAAGTCAGCAATGAGGCTTTGGCGCTTATAACGAGTAAGTCCCAACACCGACAACAACGTACTGAATCTATAACCAACATGCATAAACAGACAGATCGGTCCCGCCTACTTACACTGTTGGTCTTTTTTAAACACGCAGTAATCGTTGCTTTTTTCGCTTCATCCTGCATCCTAGCAGCAACCACTTTGGTGCCTCTGGAGTCGGTGTTTGTTTACGTCATGCTGCATTCAATGTAATTGGAAAAAGGAGCTTAAAGTGCTTAACCTCCGATTTTGTTTTCTTTCTGGCCTTAGTTGGGGGGGGAGGGATCGGGGTCGATCTGAATCTGGGGGGGACAGATCCCCCCCATCCCCCACCCTATCTGCGCGCCTGGGAAGACTGACAGCTGTCTTAAATGTTTCATCTTTGTTGGATAATGTTTCTGTCAGCAGAATGATGGAACCCAAACGTTCTTGGAAATGACTTAATAAACCGACCCAAACTGATTCATGTCTCAGTCTTGTTGGATAGAAGGTTACACTGAAACATATTTCATTCTCAGCCATTTGCAGGGTTGTCAGTTTTTCTCTTCTCAACAAAAAAAACTAAACAAACAAAAACAAAAAACAAAAGAGGGATGTCGTTACTGTTTACAATCTGTGAGTTTGTGAGGTTGTTGTGTGTCCGCCGAGCTAACGCTGTTAGCTAGCGCTAACACAATGACAAACAACTCGGTATTATAGTGAAACCTATGTGTGGTGAATACTAAGTCAATCGTGGTATTTTACTTCCTTTAAAGGGTCATTCAGAACCACAACAGCAAGACAGAAAACAAACACAGTTCCTGTAATGCAGAAGAAATATTACCGTAATAAGTGTAGTAAGTGCTCCTCACCGTAAAACACATAAGAGTGCTGACACCAGATATGGCAAAGTATTTAAAGAGTAACTAAACCCCAAAATAACATGATTTTTGCTTATAAACTGTATAATTGGGTCTTTGCAAATGCAATATTTCTCTTTATGTGCATTTTTGACATGTTTGTGTAAACTTGATTAAATCTAGAATCCAGGTCTAAAAACGTCTCAGTGCTTACCCCATTCTTACATAGTGCACCTTTAATTGTAGTTTTTTACGTAAAATATTTGATCTATGTAAAAGACTGAAATACACACCACATCTTTCTGCCACCTTCAACCAGCCTCACATCAAACAAGAAATACTTTATTTTTTCATTATTGTTCTGTAAATTATTATTGATCAGCTTGATTTTAATATAATACCTCGTCAGGGTTGATGAGTGTTGGTCAAAATAAAAATGTGAAGTCACTGTCATTGCTATTATTATTTTAACAGTGCTGTATTCGGAGCCGAGTGGATCCTTGTCAAAAAAAGGAAGAGGAAGCTGTCGTTTAGCTGTCACACAATGTCAGATTTCTCAGATGAGACTGCAGATGTCAGTTCGCTCTCCAACACCAACGTGTCCCATGTCTGGCTGGGGGGGCAGCTTGTTGATTGGTGTGAGGTAGAGCTGAACAGTAGACTCGTATTCTAGTTTACTTCAACTTGAAATTGTTGATAAAATAATTGTAAATCAAAAAAATCTGTGCAAACGGAAGCTGGAAATGACCCCCTATTGGAGGTTTTGTGAGGAGGAAGAGGACCTGATGCGTCTGTTTCTGTCCTTATAAAGTATTTGTTCAGGGTTAGTTAGAGACAGCAGGCATTATTTATTAAGCTAAAAGAAAGGGTGTAAATTTCCTCTCAGAAATACCTAAAAACGGTGTGTTAGGGTATTTTTGAGAGAAACTGTATGCTCTTTGTAAACATTATTATATTGTTGGGTGAAATGATTATTTCTAAAGCTCTAACAGTATCAAGTTGAAGATTTACAGCCAATATAATTAAGAAGAAAATTAATATTAATAAAAACAAAATGTCTGAGTGCAGCATGTCATGGAATATTTGCTAATGCCTCTAATGTGCCACTTCTTTTTTAGGATTAATGAGACATTCTGCAAATGTTTTACTCTGTAGACTATTGGAAGACTGAGCAGCCTCGAAGCCTGGACGACAGAGCAGAGGGACAGCCTCTTGTCTCAGCTCTGTCCCGTGAGCTGTCCTCTTCTCACCACAGTAGGATTTAAGATATTTAATCATTTTGTTCAGTTTAGGCTGCCCTGAGCAGCTCATTCTTCCTTCCATGTCTTCCTAGTTGCAGCTGAGGAACAAATTAATGACTGAATTTCTTGCCTGCATTTGTTTTTGTAATCTGAGGTTGGACAGAAAACCCGGCACACTGTTGTTCTTCCTGAGGGAAACCGTTCAAGCTGTAGATGAGCAGCTGTGAGATGAATGAAGACAGTTTTATGAAACCGATGGCTTTCTCCCTGTAGTTTCACCTAAATAAGGTGCATATTGGAGGAAGTCATAGAAAAGAAGTTACGACATTCTCGTCAAGCTCCGGGGCAAACGTCTTATTAAATAAACTGTGCTGATCAATGATTATAGACCCGGATAAATAACCTGAAAAAGCACTAAATGTGCATTTCTACTCACATGCAGAGTCCAGGTGAAAGTTATTTATAAAGGATGAGAACAAATAACCAGTGATCCACTGAAATAATCTGCAGAAGGTAAAATCAGGATATCAGAGCAGCTGCGGCGTCCTCTGAGACACATCACAACTTTGAAAAACAGACGAGCAAGTGCTTCAGACATGTTCCTCTCCCCCAGAGGTTGTCAAAAGAAATCAGAGTTCCTGTGACAGCTTACAGTCTGACATGGACCTCCGTGAATGGATTGCAGCACAGCACTGGTGCTTAAATCCTCCCAAAACCCAAAAAGTAGTAAACATTTCTAAAGAGCATGAAACAGAATCTTGTTGGGCTTCGCAGCTGAAAAGGTGTGCCATGTGGTTTTACCCCGTTAAGGGAGACCAGCTGGAGCCAGTTCAAATTCAAATTCAAAGATACTTTATTAATCCCAGAGGGAAATTAGAGTTTCAGTACACCCAATTCAGAGATCAGACATACATACATAGACATAGACACATGACAAGAATTGGTGACTGTGGTCATTCGTAACCCTGAGTCGCGCTACCTTAATAGAGATAAGAGGGTTACGTGAGGATTGGTTCGGGTGGAGGGGAAAAAAAAGCACTTCAGAGTTACCCTCCACCAGGAGGGCAGCTTTGCTCTGCAAGAAAAACACCTCAGACAGAGATGCAACAGACTTCAGACATCACACAACATAAATGTCTACTAGGTTGGGTGGTGGGTTTGGGACTCTCCACACGTCTGTTCCTGCAGCCACGATAAGCAGCGCACGCCACCTCAGTCTGGACAGGGGAAGGAGGTTGTTGAGTTTTGGAGGGCACAGTGACTCCTGGAATGATTCGGTGGCCTTCACAGCCCGCAGTCCCGCCCAGGCTGGGATAGGAGACAGAGTTGCCATAGCGACGGCAGCACTCCACATTTCTTCTGAGGGGGGAGTATTTGTTGTAGCCTTACAGGCTCAAGGGCACCAGAATCAGATTAGAACTTGTTTTGGGGCCAGAGATAATTTCCTCTCTGTATTAAAATTCCATTGGTCCTCAACCTCCCAAAATCCCAATAATGGAGTAAATTAATTTGTCCCAATCCGTGCTGATTCGTCCACACGCTCGTTGATGGCATCCATCTTTTGTGCCAACGCATGAATCTCAGCCAAAGTTCCAAGCTTACGACTCATCTCTACAATTATGTGAGTCTGTGAATTCATCGCGCGGTGTAATCCATCCCTGAGCTCGGGAAGAGCGCCAATATTCCTCGACAGCTCTTTCATTTTCCGGCAAGCCAGGAAGCCTCCTAGGCCAAAGAGCAGGAAACCTGACACCAACACCACGAATATCCAGACGTCTTCAGAATCCTCTATGGACAGCTGAGATGGTCAAATCAGGTTCCACTGTTTCCAGAAGTCCATGATATGAGCTGGGTCTGTCCCAGAGGGGCATCTGGGAGCCCCCTCTCCCGTTCTCATCATAGAAAAAAATTTACCGATCGCGTTGAGTGACCAGCCGACCAGGTCCATTTTTAATAATTTCCAGTTTCCAGAGAAATGCAGAAGCAGCCGTGCACCAAAAGACAGACAGAGCCTTGGGGATAAGATAGGGAAGAGAGGAGGAAAAAAGCGCCTGTACTCTCCAAGAGCTGGAAGACCTGAATGCAGTTTCTCTCCATGCTCCGAGAACGTTTCATTGGTTTGATATTAAAAATATTTTGCCTCAGTTTGATTGTTGAGTTTTTCTTCTTTTACTATGGCTTGTTTTTGAATGTTGGTTCATTTGAACTGGTTGGTAATATTTATCCATCCATCCATCCATTTTCGGCCACATATCCAAGGTTGGGTTGCAAGGGCAGGAGCCTAAGTCGACAAGCCCAGACTTCCCTCTCTCCAGCAACTTGGACCAACTCTTCCGGGGGAATGCCAAGACGTTCCCTAGCCAGTCGAGAGACATAGTCCCTCCAGCGTGTCCTGGGTCTCCCTTAATCAGTTTTGAGAGCATTTTGATTTATGATTTTAATCTGTTTACGATTTTATGACTTTTTTTATTTTGTTTTGATCTATGTGAAGCACTTTGTGATTCTATGTCTGTGATAAGTGCTATATAAAGAAAATTTACTTACTCCCGGTTGGACGTGTCCAGAAAACCTTTCCAGGGAGACGTCCTGACCAGATGCGCCAGCCACCTCAACTGGCTCCTCTCCATGTGGAGGAGCAGTGGGTCTACTCCGAGCCCCTCCTGGATGACCAAAGTTCTTACCCTATCTCTAAGGGAGAGCCCAGACACACTGCAGAGAAAACTAATTTCAGCCGCTTGTATCCGTGATCTCGCTCTGTGGGTTGCTACCCAAAGCTCATGACCATAGGTGAGGGTAGGAATGTAAATCGAACGGTAAATCGAGATCTTCACCTTCTGACTCAGCTCTCTCTTCACCACGACAGACCGGTACAACGCCCGCATCACTGCAGATGCATCACCAATCCACCTATCAATCTCACGCTCCATAATTCCCTCACTCGTGAACAAGACCCTGAGATACTTAAACTCCTCCACTTGAGGCAGGACCTCATCCCTGACCCGGAGAAGGAATTCTACCCTTTTCTGACTCAAGACCATGGTCTTGGATTTTGAGGAGCTGATTCTCATCCCAGCTGCGAACCGCTTCAATAAGAGCTGGAGATCACGTTCTGATGAAGCCAACAGGACCACATCATCTGCAAAAAGCAGAGACCTGATCCTCAGGCCACCAAAACGAATCCCCTAAACACCTTGGCTGAACCTAGAAATCCTGTCCATAAAAGTTATGAACAGAATCGGTGACAAAGGGCAGCCTTGGCGGAGTCCAACTCTCACCTGAAGCAAACCCGACTTACAGCAGGTTATGCGGACCAAGCTCTGACACCGGTCATACAGGGACCTAACAGCTCTTATCAGAGGACCTGCTACCCCACGCTCCCAGAGCACCCCCACAAGGTACCCTGAGGAACGCGGTCGAACGTCTTCTCCAAATCCACAAGCACATGTAGAATGGTTGGGTGAACTCCCATGCACCCTCCAGGACCCTCCAAAGGGTATAGAGCTGGTCCTGTGTTCCAGGACATTAATGAAATCCACATTGCTCCTCCTCAATCTGAGGTTCAACAATCCGACGGACCCTTCTCTCCTCTCCGGAACCCCGGAAGAGACTTCACCAGGGATGCTCATAAAGGCCCCTCCCACAAGTGGTGAACCCATGGGAAGGGGGACCCTGCACGTTTCCTCTTCGGGATGTGCTCGGCCAGGCTCCATGGGTGAAAGCCCGGCCACCAGGCTCTTGTTGGCGTGCCCCACCTCCAGGCCTGGCTCCAAAAGGGGCCCCGTTGGTGACCCACGTCCAGGCTAGAGAACACTGTGTCCATTTATATTATTCATCATAAAAGGTCTTTGGCTGGTGATATTTATTTGACATTTAGTCTTGAGATCATTTTGCATCTTCTACAGATAATTTGAATCTTTCTGTAAATGAAGACCGTGGCTAAAATACATTTTCTGCTGTGTTCCGAATAAATAATGTTGAAAAGAACAAAGTGAAGGAGAAAGAAATCACTAATCCTGTGGGCTGCTCTGAGAAACGTTTGCTTTGAATAAGTGACAATGGCTTGATATTGTGTTTTAATGAGGATCTGAAATGTGCAGAAGAGAAAGGCTTGTGAAATTGAAGCCTGTGGATGAAAAAGGACGGACTCTGAGCGGCCACTCCTGCCCAAAATGAACAGTTTGAGTCCAATGTAAAACTGTTGAAACGAGCTTCAGGAACACAGAAGGAAACGGTTGATTCAAACTACTTCGTAAACAGCTGATTGGCAACTCAAAGAGATCACGATGGAGTAAATGAGCATCAAGCGCTTCAGCTTTAAACAGTAAAACACAAACTTTAGATTGTGAGAGGAACAGCTTACGTTTTTCACCAATTAAGTCTGTTTTCCCCAAAAATCTGTTGGCATGTTGAAAGCTGATGGGTGTCAGTTTGGGTGAAGGCGTGCGTTTCTATCCGTTTTCAGGAGCAGCGAGGAGACGTTAATGGGGAAAAGCATGGGCTCCATCTTGGTACTAACTTCCAACTTCTGGAAACATCAGACGCTTCGTGTGTCCAAGCGGAGCTGCTGTTAGGCCTGCTGAAGTGCTGCAGCAGAGCCTTGACAAGCTAATTTCTTAAATGTGTTTCCTTTGGCTCGCTGTCAGCACTTGCCATAAACTAACCATGATAACTCTGCTGTCTGCCTTTAACTGGCTTCAGAGGTTTTCACACTGACAGGTCGGATCAGCTGCAGATTAATGGATGGAAACAAGGGAAAACACAGCTAACACAGAAACAAAAATTAAAATAGAGAATGATGTTTTCGTAAAGGCGAACAGCTTTAACTGCACAGTCAAGTCCAGGCACAAGTCTAAAACTCACCTAATGAGGTTCCTCCACATCATAGATTTCGTACATACATCGTCAGATTCATGTCTGATAAAAAGCAGAATTAGTGCTGCAGGAAACAGAAGAGAGAAGATTAGAACAACGTATAAAAAGTAAAAGCTTTGAGACATGATAGCTTTCAACATTTTACTTATTTACAACCTGTAGTGAAAATCCAATGAGCTAAGAGAAAAAGCTGTCTTTCTGGTATCCCACTCTTTAAAACCATTGTAGACCAAAGTGAAGAAAATTCCTAAAACGTTGGTTTCCTCGTTTCTTAATGACTAATTATCTTTAAATACCACAAATTGCAAAGAAAATTCCCAAGAAAAAGCTGATCTGGAAGTGGATCTCAATTATGAGTAATAAAAAAGGTTTAAGTATATCAGGGTCTTGTTCACGAATGAGGGAAAGGTGGATGGGGAGATTGGTGTTGCGTCTGCAGTGATGCAGGCGTTGTACCGTAAGAGAGAGCCGAGTCAGAAGGCAAAGCTCTCGATTTACTGGTTGATCTGCGTTCCTACCCTCACCTATGGTCAGGGGCAGGGTTAGGCCCGGCTACTTGGGCTCAAGCCCCGAATGTTTTATGAAAAGCCCCGGATCTAAATCGTGGAAGTAACATGCAGTACCAAAGTCCAACAGAGAGGGAGCAGCTGGCAGTAGTTTGTATACAGCCTGCCTGAGCCTCCACCACTGAAGAAGAAGCCCTTCAGCAGCCGGCTTCTTCTACACTCTCTGCCTGAAACGCATGAGTGAAGATGGACATAAGGACGTTTTTTAGACCAAAAGTACGGCGACAGAACCCCAGCTTTGATGAGACTGGAGTTGACTCAGGTTTGTGAGTCTTATTTGAAAATATTTGTTGTGCTGCTGGTTTGCCTAAAGTTAGCTTATCAGGTAAAGTTGTTGGAGAAAGAAAGGGAATATTTACTATCATCTCACACTAAACACTAACAGGAACAATACTCTGCCCTGACTATGCTTAATATGTAGCTTCAGATTAAAAATTATGTGGTACAAGACATGTATATATGATGTTGACTAGTGCGTGTCAAGTGTGTGTGTGTGTGCGTGTGCGTGCATGCGTGTGTGTGTTAAGCCCCGGATCTTCTTCAGTCCTAAATCCACCCCTGCCTATGGTCATGAGCTTTGGGTAGTGACCGAAAGAACGAGATCACAGATACAAGCGGCCGAAATGAGATTCCTCCACAGAGTGGCTGGGCTCTCCCTTAGAGATAGGGTGAGAAGCTCGGTCATCCGAGAGGAGCTCAGAGTAGACCCGCTGCTCCTTCACATCGAGAGAAGCCTGGTGAGGTGGCTCGGGCATCTGGTCAGGATGCCTCCTGGATGCCTCCCTGGTGAGGTTTTCTGGGCACGTCCAAATGGTAGGAGACCTAACGGTAGACTCAGGACACACTGGAGGAACTATGTCTCTCACCTGGCCAGGGAACGCCTTGGGATTCCCCCGGAGGAGCTGGCCCAAATGGCTGGGGAGAGGGAAGCCTGGACCTCCCTGCTTAGGCTGCTGCCCCACGACCCGACTCTGGATAAGTGGACAAAAAGTATTAAGGCAAGAGAGCAAAACATCTCAGAGGCCCACAGGCTTATCACGATTGACTCCATCAACCTGAAGAACCTAAAAGCTACAGTGGCTTACAGGGTTCAACAACACTGCAGCACAAACATAAAACATGATAAGGAAATGGAAGTGAATAAAAATAGCATAACCCCTCCTTTCCACCAGACGTGTGAGCGGTGTGTAACGTAATAGAG
Organism: Nothobranchius furzeri; assembly: GCF_043380555.1. Taxonomy (NCBI): domain Eukaryota; kingdom Metazoa; phylum Chordata; class Actinopteri; order Cyprinodontiformes; family Nothobranchiidae; genus Nothobranchius; species Nothobranchius furzeri. The sequence goes on from NC_091758.1 coordinate 9,247,753, forward strand.
GCGATTTACCCATGTGATCCCGTCCAACCAGGAGCCAAGCATTCCACAGTGCTGGTCCTGCGAGGTCAAACAATGATGGGAAAATGTCACCACCACATGTGATTTGGAAGTTCACACAATTACAAGTAAGGAGGAAGATGGCAGCGTGTGGTTTATTTTCTGTTCCGTTTACCTCGGCTATGGAAGTTTAACAGGAACCGACTTGTGTTTTTCACTCGTTAGAAGTCTGCTCATGAACTTGAATGTTTTGTAAGCCCAATCTGAATGTGCTGTGGCAGCATGGCCTTTTTTAAGCATAAACAACACGTCCTTATGCTTCTGGGTCGCATCCACAATGCAAGCTTGCCACCAAGTACGTTTCGCGGCAGTTCTGCAATGCTTGCGTGTTTGATGGATGCTATGCGAATATTGTAATCACGCCTAATACCGAAGTAAATCAGTTGTTTGGACCGTGGGGCTTTACTTTGATGTTGTGAGTCCAATGTGCAGATCCCAAGCACTGTTGTCTCTCATGTATTTATGCTTTTGGCACAACAATGTGTACCACCTTCCAACCAGGAGCACTTCCAACCTCTGCGCCATCACGTGATGTCATCAAGATGTCATCACGTGACAGCGCGGAGGACGGCGCTCCGAGAGAAAAATGCCAGCTCGTGGACCAGCTGACCTGGTGACTAAAAACAACTCAACTTCTGCAGCTGGGAGTATTCCTGGTTCAAAGCAAACTTAAAAAGAGAGCCAGTAAACACTGGTGAGGTCATTTGTGCAAACAAACAAGATGACAGCAACAGATGTACGCTCTGTTGGGGTTATTAGGAGCGAACAATTAGTAAGCTTCAACTTACTTTTGGATTCTTCAATAAATTCTGTAAATATGTAAATATTTACTGATTTATTAATTAATTAAGATATTCTTAGATATACGGGGCACCATTCCCCTTTAACCGGGGAAAAATTGAATCCAAAACTCTTATCAGTCTTTCTTGAAGTTCGTAGAATCCTTGGAGCAGAGACTTCTCTTCGACACAACAAAGCTACTGGAGACGAAAATCTGAATTTTATAACGTTTAATTAACAATTTGTCAAATGAATAGACAGTGGCATAAATGAATAATAACCATGTGATATGATCGAAGATGGATGTGTTTGCGTGTAATGGAGGATGTATGAATGGGGTCCTTTGTTCTCGCAAAGGAGTAGTGTGTGTGTGCGTGTGTATGGATTCAAAATGGAGTCTTGAATACAAGATGGCTGACCCCTTTGTCTGGCTAAAGTGTGGGTGGCAACTTGCACTTTAACTTCCAAGGCACTTAGAATCATCAGTAACTTAACCTTAAATCACTCAAAACATTTCAAAGGATCATGAAACAACACAAAAGATTAATCACGAATAATATCTTTTAGTTTAACCACGTGGCCAAGCAGAAAACATTTAAAGATACCAAACAATGATCAATAAGCAGTTTATTCTTTCACAATGACCCGACGGACGAATTGGGAGCGAAAGAGGAAGACACGAAGCTACTTTTAAGCAATAGCGCGGTTTTATTGCTTATTCTGGACTATAGAGGAAACGGGAGAAGAAAAGGAGAGAGAGAAATGAGTTTTCTGATCACCAGAGCAGCAAGGCGTCCCCAGCTGTTTGATTTGACGGTTCTCCGTGTTTCCCCGCAGTTTTCAGCGTCATCCGTCGGTTTGATGCTTTCTCCGTTGTTTGGCGTTCTCCGGGAGTGTTTCTCCACGGGCTGGACACAAAGAGAACGAAGTTTCTTTTGTGCTGAGTTTGACAACTTACAGCGTCTCTGAGAGCTGGATGGAGCTCCGCTCGTTCCCAGTCAGGTCCTGATGGAGTTCGAGTGGCTTTGTAGCGGTTTCGTGGCTCAACTTGGGCACTTAGAGCTTCCGCGTGCTCAAGTTGTCGGAGCGTTCGACAAGCGTGTCCTTACCGCCAGGTATCCTGGGCAAAAGAACGAGGTTTCTTTGTCTCTGCTGAAGATTTATGGTCTTAGTTTGCGGGAAAAGCTCCACGGCCTCCCGCACATGCGCAGAACGTGTTTCTGGTATTAGGCGGTGACATCATCCCAATGCTTCCGTGTGCAAAGCATCATGGGAAATGAAGTTTCTTGGCGCTGATGTGATTATTTGCTTTTCAGAGCAATTTAAGCACAGTCATTTTGGAGAAAATCACTGCATAGTAATTTCCTCATGAGGTCAGACCCTCAACATTCCCCCTTTTGGTTTCGGGGATCGCGCCCAAAGCTCGATCGTCGGAAGCACAGATGGGTTTGTTCCTCATGAACGTAGGTCGACTTGATTGTCGGAAGCACAGGTGGGTTTGTCCCTTAGGACGTTGGTCTCCTTGGACGCCTTTGTCTTTGGTCTTTGTCTTGGATCCTGGCGCCTTTGGTCTTTGTCTTTGTCAGGCACAAAGAGGATAGGAAACGGGATAGTCCCCAACGCGCATAACGAGAAGAAGCCACTCACGCAGGTGGTACGCAATGAAGATGTCGTCCATGCGAGAGGTAGTAGTGTAGAAGGAGGAAGGTCGGTGGGCGGTTAACTCCACGAGGGGACACAAAGGCATCTCACCGCCGGCCATACAGTTCAGTTTATGGAGCACGCGGTGATGTACGAGGTCCATAGTTCGCAAACGCGCATTGACCTATGTGGTCCCAAGATTCCCCCCTTTTTGGTCCAAAGGGCGGATCAGGACAGTCTTTGGGCTAAAACAAGGACCATAAAACTAAGAGGTACTACAATGTGCTGGTGCGTCAGACAGAGTCATTGACAGACTGAGCTGGGCCGGCACATAACCACTAGTTAATATGTGACCAAGTAAGAAACAAAAATACAGAAAACCCAAAAAAAAAAACATGTAACATATAACATCCAAGAAAATTCATAGCAACCTTGAGGTCTCATAAAATACATTCTTAGGTCATACATTCAGTGTGTAGCTTATAAAGAATGTGACATAATGCAACACTCAGATAAAAATGTGAGGTAGACTAAAGTGAGAACTACTCTTAGGGTTACAAAATAAGAAAGAAAATGTTGCTCACCGCCTTTAGACAGGTGTGGTACATTCACGCTTGGAGTCTCCCCGAACGCGGTCACGAGGCACACCGTAGGTGAGCAAGTGCATCTTATCTTGGAGTTTCTTAACACGCCTGTAGGCGGAATAAGCAATCACGGCCGTGATGAGCCATCCCATCCCCAGGGCGACCAATGTGCAGATTAAAGTCGTATAATCTGTGTCAATGTAGCGTCTTGGGCGTCAAAGTAAGTTCACGCGGGGTTTGTGTGAACTTAACAAATTTGGTCCCTTCAATCAGTAATTGTTGGTCAATTTCTAAATCGAAGGCAAAGTTATAACCCTGGAAAGCGTCCATGATCTCAATCTCTGAGTCATGCTGTTCGAGGTTGAGATGATGGAGTGCCAGGTTTCTAGTTCAAAGTGGAAATGCCTACCGTCCTTTCAAATACCAATGTTAAGCATCGACTTAAACCTATAGATGTGAGGTGTCACAATTATGGGAACATGTAACAGGAAACCGAGTTCTAATTTTTCTGCATCAACGTGAATGGGAATTGCACTACCTAGGCTGTATGCTAGGTGAAAGGTGCACAGTAGAGGGGTAGCAGCTGTCAAGCTAACTTTGAGCAGGTCCAGTGGTACCAAGTACGGGGAAATACGACTTTCAACCAAGCTGTCCAGCGTGGAACTTACTTCCCTGAGCAGGTCCTACATCAAATCTCTCACCACTCGTGTGTACACAATATCCTGAGGTATGGTTTCAGACAAAGTCTTGATTGCACGTAGAGATTCATTAATCAGAGCAGAATGTAGGTTGACAGTAACATGAGTACCCTGTAAGGTTTTAGTGAGTACATCCTGTTAGAGGTCTAGGAGGAGTTTCTCTTGGTTAGTGAAAGTGACGGCGGGTGGGGGGGGGGGGGGGTGGGGGGGGGCTTGGTTCTTTGTCGGTTAGTACATGTTAGTGGGTTAAACGTGCACTTTCCCCCCCTTTCCATTTCCATGCATAGAACTATGTAGAGACTACGTCTACCTCCTGCGGGGAGTCTGGTCTCTGTACCCGCGGGGATGGTTTGACGTAGGGTTTGATTTGGTTTGCATGCACCCATTTGTAGACAGGCTCCTGTCTCGCTTTGGTGATGCGTAACCTGTATGCAACTGGAGAGAGTTTTGCCACGATCTCAAATGGTCCTGACCAGCAGGGCAGGAACTTCTTAGCTTTGCGTGCCGGTTGGGCGAACCGAAAGTAGAATACTTTGTCACCCACCTCGTATTCGCGGCTGGTTGTCTTTTGGTCGTAGTAGGCCTTAGCGCCTTCTACGTTGGTCTCCAGTTTCTTCTGAGCGTGCGCGAACGTAGCTCTGAGGTGTGTTTTCAAGTCTGCCACATACTGATGAGCGGTATAGGCAGTGGCAACACTGACATCCTCTGGGTGATACAGGAGGTGCAGTGGTAGAGTCATCAGTCTGCCGGTCATCATCTCAAAGGGCGTAACCCCCGTGGATCGCTGTGGAGTGGACCGTATGGCCATCAGGACCAGAGGGAGCTTGACGTCCCAGTCCTTCCCAGTGGAGCAGACGTACTTTTTGAGCATGGAGACGACCGTGCGGTTCATCCGTTCGACCTGTCCGGATGACTGTGGGTGATAGGGAAGGTGGAATCTCACTTCCACTCCCAGAAGTTCAAACAGGGACGTCATTACACTGGATGTGAAATGAGTTCCTCGGTCAGAGTCAATGCAGAGTGGAAGTCCCCATCGACTGAAAATGTGGTTAATCAGCAGTACAACGGTTGTGACGGCTGTATCATTTGGCGCTGGAAGGCACTCAACCCACTTTGTGAAACTGCAAGTTACAGTTAGCATATATTTGTTTCCTCTTGCCGATTTGGGAACCGGTCCAACCCAATCGATCTGCAGGTGGGACCAAGGGAAGGTTATTCCCCTGCGTTGCAGTGGTGCTCTAGCAAGCGGCTGGGAGGGTTGAAACTGGGCACAGATGAGGCAGCCTTGGACATAGCTGTGTACGTCCTTGGACATCGACGGCCAATATGCTACTTCTGTCAGTGACGCGAGGGTAGCTTTTGCTCAGCGGTGACCTCCAACCGGAGTGTCGTGGGCGTAGGCAAGCATCACTCCTCTGTGGTCGAGTGGAACAACCCAGCGCGGCGGGCTGTGGTCGTCACGCATGTAAACTAACAAATCTTTTTGTAGTTTCAGGTGCGCGAGTTGACGATGCAGGTTTACCAAATCTCGGCTTGCGCCAATAGGTGGTGACAGTTGTTCAGGCATCGGGCCCTTTTGGAGAAGATCACGGATGAGCTTCAGGTCAGGATCTTGTTCCTGCATGGTGACTAGGTCCGCGTCCTGTGGTTTTCTGCCTAGAAACACGGGTACCCCAACGGTCCGAAGTTCGTCTGCCTGTTTAGCATGGCGACGAGTAATCGCGCAGACCTTGTGAACGGCCTTGGGTGGAAGCCACTCGTCTTTGAATTCCCAGCAGGTTCCCTGGTCAGCACCGAGCTTAGCAAGGCGGTCAGCTTCGTCATTACCATCTTTCTCTGGACCTAGGGTCCTGGAGTGACCTTTGACCTTTTTCCAGTAGACCATTATGCCTTTCTCGGTGGTGAGCAGATCACACGCTAGGAATAACTCCGAGTGTTTCACGTCTCTGTTCCTGGCGTTTTTCATGTGGTTCTCCTTCCACATGGGGAAGTGAGAAATGAAGCTGTGTCTAGCGTAGTTTGAATCTGAGCAAAGGACGACTTGAGTGATGTCCAAGGCTGCCGCCTGCTGGAGGGTTATCAACACTGCAGCAATTTCGGCGTACTGACTAGACTTTTGGCCCAACCGGTAGTGATTTGGTTGCTTAGTGTCACAGTCCACCCAAACGACTCCAACCCCGGCACGGAGCTGGCCTTCGTGAAGGTAGGCACATCCGTCAGTGTAAACTTTCGGAAGCCCTTGGCAAACATTCTCATCAAAGTAGCGATGATTGTATGCGGTTGGGTAGACTGCGGCAGGTGTGTCCAGGTGGCCCATGACGGAGTTAGAGTCACAGTGCTGGCAGCCTGCTAGCCCTTGTCCTAGCGCTAGCTTGGTGTTCTGACCATACTTGACCTCAGTGTTGTATCCTTGGAGCACCATCATCCACGTCGCAATGCAGCTGTTTGACACTCTTCCTCCGCGCAGACGCTGGCTGTTTAGGAAGGTGACAGGCTGATGACACGTTTCAATGATCACTTTCTGTCCACCGATGTAACTACGAAAGTGTTCGACGGCCCAGACTGTAGAGAGGAGAGCTCTCTCGTAGTCTGAGAACTGGAGTTCCACCTTGTTCAGAGGCTTGCTGGCGTATGCCACAACTCTCATGTCCTGGTCGTGTTTCTGCTTCAAAGCAGCGCTCAGGCAGTGAGAGGAGAAAGTAGCCTCTATGTAGAACTCTTTATCCTTGTCTGGGTAAGCCAGACAGGGTGCGGACGCCAACTTCTGTTTTAGGAACTGGAAGGAGAGTTCTTGGGGTCTGTCCCACACGAAAGGTGTGTCGTTCCGAAGCAGCTCAGTGAGGGGCCTTGCTATTTCAGCGTACTCCTCAATGAACTGCCTGGAGTAGTTGCAGACTCCGAGGAAGCTCCTGAGTTCAGTCAGATTAGCTGGGGCTTTGATGTCCTGAATGGCTCTAATGCGTCCCGCTTGGGGCTCGACTCCATTAGGGCCAACCAGCAGTCCAACATACTCCACTTTGGTTCGACACCACTGTCCCTTGAGAATCGCCAATTTAGCTCCGGCGTCAGCGAGCTGTTGCAGCACGTGACGGAGTTCGGCCAGGTGCTCCTCGAAGGTTCGACTCCTCATCAAGATGTCATCGACATATATGAGGTTCCCTCTAGAAGCAGCATCTGACATGGCTTTGTGGAGGAAGATGTTGAACTCTGCAGGTGAGTTAGAGTAGCCAAAGGGGCAGCGGTTCCAAGTATATTGGCGATTTCCAAAGGAGAAAGCCAGTTTATACTGGTCCGCCGGCTCAACCTTCATGGTCCAGAAGCCGTTGGCTACGTCAACCGTAGAGAAGAAACGAGCATCTCTGACTCTGGCTAGCTCCTGATCTAAATGGATCATAGGCCACCTGGAGAGAGGTACTTGTTTGTTCAGTGCACGATAGTCTATGGTGAGACGCCATTTCCCAGTCGGTTTCAGAACCGGCCAGATGGGAGAGTTGTAAGTGGAGTTACACTCTCTGATGATGTTTTTCTCCTTCAGCTGATCGAGGATCTCCTGGATCGACTCATAAGCAGCGAGGGGAATCTTGTACTGACGTACAAAAGTAGGAGGGGCATTCGGGTTCGTCGGAATGCGAACCGTGTGCAGGTTTGTGAGTCCACAGTCCAGGGAGTCCCTGGATAAGATGGACTGAAACTCATAGACCAGGCTTCTAAGCGCTGCTCTCTGCTCCTCTGACTCCAGCGCATCCGCTTTGTCAAGCTGCTGGCTGACTTCGGCCTCGAAGCCGTCATAAGGTTCAGAGGAGGAGGGTCTCTGGTGTTCCGGGCTTTCAACCGGTGACTCAGAGGGTTGAGTATTTATTGCAAAAACCGTTAGACACTGACCGCCGTCAGTATCTAAGGTTGCACTGCAAATGGGTTCCTCAGGAAGGGCTTCATGCCGCTTGATGGTAATCATTTGTGAGGGGAAAGTACTGAATGTGTCTGCACCAACCTGTCTGTCATTCAAGAACAACGGAAGTTGTCCGATCACGGGGACTGAAAGTTCGAAGTCATGGAATGAGCTATCTATCAGCATGCCCAAGGGCTTTCCTGCCGGCAGGTGGATAGGACTCTGGGTCGGATTTTCGACCAACAAGTAAGCAGAACGATTGTTCAGCTCCAAGAGTGGCGTGCCACAGACGGCTAAGTTGAGCTCCAAGAAGTGTGGTGATGGCTGGAAGAAGGCTTGGGTGCCTGGCAGCTTCTGATGCTTCATCAGAGTCAGACGAACAGGCACTCCTTTGACCAGTGGGGGCAGAACCGTGCTGGCCTCAACCACTGCACGGCAGGCCTGTGGAATGGTCTGTCCGGACAGCAAGTGTTCAGGGCCTTCTGAGCGAGGCTCAGAGGATGGTGTGGCATGGGCCCAAAGGACTTGATTGCAAGTGTCCAGCTGGGCACCGAGTCGAACCAGCAGATCTGCTCCAATGAGTGCAGGTGGATCAAGCTGTGGTATGATGCTGAATGTATGTGTGAGCTGTCTTGCTCCAAGCTGGATAGTCAGGGAGCAGACCTCTGGCGCTTTCAGGAGCCTCTGCGGCCAAGTAGGTGACAAGAGCCGATGGCTACGTGTCACACTGACCAGAAGGGGGTCCTTCTGACGCAGGTGTTCAAACGTCTGCTGGCTGATGGCTGACTTTTCTGACCAAAGAGCAAGGCGAGCATCTGAGATGTGGGTGCAGTTGATGGTAAGACCACCAACTATGTGTGGTGCATATGGCTGCAGGCTGACGTTCTTCAGCGAGCAGAGAAAAGACGAATGTGTGCGGAGAGGAGTTCCAGGAGCGGTTTCGTGCCTTTGCAGGCGGACATCGTCTGTGGGAGCCGTAGGAAGGGGCATGACCTTGGAACAAGGGTTTTGCGGCTCACTTATGCTGACTTCAAGAATGGAGGATGGTCGGCTGCTATCTGGGTTCCAGGGCTTAGGTGTGTCCACCTGGGCCCACAGTTGACCCTTCTGGCAGTCGATGAGGGGAGCTAGACGTTCAAGCAGGTCCTGACCAACGAGAAGTGGTTCAGTGTCTAGCTGGCAGACATAAAACGGGTGAACCAGAGTCATGTCTTGGAAGGTGATGTCCAGCCACGCCCGGTGAGTGATACACTCCCGGGTCTGGGTGTAGCTGGTGATTTTCAGGTCACAGGGTTCTACCTGGACTGGTTTCCCGAGCGACCGCATGGTGTCAGACACGCGATGGAACAGTGTGGAGCACATCAGGGTGATTTCTGAGCCGGTATCCAGCAGAGCATCAACCTCTATGCATCCACCTACCTTGGTGCTACAGTACAAACGGCGAGCATGATCATGGTTTGTTAAGTCACCAAGGAACTTCAGAAATTTAGTATCAGGTTTCTCTGGGGGGTAGATTTCAGGAGACTTCTGTGATCTACCAGTAGTGTTCCCCCAGCTGATCAGGTAGGTCCTGGCCACGCTGGGGGTTTGAGCCACGCCTAGTCATGCGGACGTTGGCTCTGGGTCTGGCTTCTTAGAAGAAGACTTTGGTGCAGGGGTCTCTTCTGCAGATCTCAGCTGTTCCTTCTGTTTAGCTAGGAACTGCTGAAACATCTCCTGGAGGTCGGCTTTGGTCAAGTACTCACCTGCGGACTTGCGTTCGGGACTTACCTGTTGGCGGCGCTCCTTAAACCTTCCACTGTTCCAACCTACCTGCCGTTGGTTTTGGTTGGGCCACTTCCTGTCTGATTGTCCAGACCTAGGCGGCCGATTAGCACCCCCCTTCCCCTGTTGAGGAGATTGGGACTGCTCTCGCGGTTTAGCAGGTCTAGGTTTAGCTGATTTTGGCTTAGTGGGTGGAGCTTCTGTGCCTTCAAGCTCCAAACGCGGCTCGGTGTCGGGAGCTAGGTGCATGACGCGGTGATGTGCGTCAGGCTTTTGGGGCTTTCCGCCAGCTTCCCAAGCCTGTTGGGCGTATCTCCTAACCTCCTGAGTTGTCAGTTTTTTCATCCGACAATACATTGAGACTTCGGAGCGAACACACTCGTGCAGGTTGTGAATGAACAGGGATCTGAAGGCAGGGTCTTCCTCGAGCCCAGGGCCGTTTCGACCTTGGAAATAAGCACTTTTGAGTCGGCGATAATACTCTCTGGGGGGTTCGTTTCTCCAGTGTTTGATGGAGAAGGCCCCCATTGTAGCTGACGCAGAGTCTGCATACGTGGCGTATTCATCTCTCAACGCTCGGCAGAGCGAGGAGTACCGATCTCGAATGTCAGATGGTAGAGTTTCCATGAAACCGTGCACCGTTCTAGATGTGGTTTTCCAAATTAGCTTGAGCTTTTCCCTTGAAGAGGGTGCTGGAAGATCAAGCAGACAACGTTCTATCTCCCTGAGATAATCGTCGACGTTGGATTCATTGGTGTTAGGATCAAAGCGTTCTATGTCTTTAGCTAGCGATTCAATTTGACGTACACGGAGCCCTGACTCGCGGTACGGTGCGTCATCCTCTGACTCTGACCCACGGTCTGTCTCAAAGGGCGCTGGATATCGCTGGTGTGCTCTGGGCTCCCAATGTTGACTCCTGGGGCCCAAATCGGGGTTCGGCATGCTGTGGCGGGCTGCTGGCACGTCACGTGGGTGTCTTGGGAGGTCCTCCTCCCGGGGCACGTCTGCGTAGTGCAGCCTGCGTCTTTCAACTGGGGCTTCTGCGTAATACGCTCTGTCCGGGTACGGACTGGCGTATGATGCTTTGTCCTGCAGCTGGTTGTCGGCATGCCGAATACCAGAGTAGCTAGGATGGGTAGATGGTTGAGGTGCAGGTTGGGGTGCATAACCCCAATCGGCACCTTGCACCCTTCGTGGACTGGGGGAGCGGTCTAAATAGATGTGCCGCTCAGCTGGTCGACTTCTCACAGATTGAGAAGGCCGTGAAGATGAGGATGGTGGTCCAACCTGGGGTTCGAGGGCGAACTGCCCTCGGCCCCTAGGTGGTCCTGAATGCCCTATAGTGTGTGTAGGGAACAGGGCCGCAGGTTGGGACAGATAAGCTTCATCCCTCCCCTGCGGCGTGCGTCCGTCCAGAGAGTCATGGTGTTTCCCCCCTTCCCACTGTCTGTTGTCATCAGCAGAGGGGGGCGGGGTCTTCTCCCCATCTTCCCCAGAATCGGTGCTGTCTTCCTCCTCGTCATCCTTCTGCCTTCCATTTTGCTGCCTTTCAGCTAGCATGCTCTGGAGCTTCATGATCTCTCGATCATGTTGGAGTTCTCTCTGATAGAGGATCAAGGCTAACTTAGCTAAGTGAACCTGGATTGGTTTTGCACCATCCGGGTTTTCTATTTGATCAATTACAGCTTCTAGCTCGACACTACGCTGTTCTTCAGTGAAATCCCTAGAAGGGTAGTCGGGTTCTCGAGCAACCGCGACCAGTTTGGACAATATTTGTCCAGAAAGTAGGCCAGGTTCACATTTGTGGGCCGCAGCGCCACCTGGTTGCTGGGAGTTGGTCAGTTCACTACTCTGTCCCTCCATTTTAACAACCGAACCAAAAATAGCCTAGTAGAGCTTCTGCAGATAGCTCAAACTGCACCTTTTGGGCAGCAAACTGCTAGCTTTGTAGCAGAAAAACACTAAATTAACCTTTGTGCGCACAGGTTTTAGCGTTTTAAGATTGCACGGAATGCCGTGACTGATGCTTAAAATACTATTCCTTTCAGTATTTTAGCAAAAGCTGGTGCGTTGCCGTAGCAACGTCTTACAACACTTGGGTGTTAAATATGCTAGTTATTCCTTCAGAATATTAGAAAACAGGGTGTTATCAGTCTTTGAGTGAAGGTTTCAGTTAGTTACAATAGCCACTGTGAGTTAAAGTCGCTAAATTAGCAGTTAATTTTAGCCTAAAAGGGTTAGTCAGAATTACTTACACGCTGCACCTTTAATGAGGAACTGAATTTTAACCTAAAAGGTTAGCCAGAATTAATTACACGTTGCACCTTTAAGGAAAAACTGAATTTTAACCTAAAAGGTTAGCCAGAATTAATTACACGTTGCACCTTTAAGGAAAAACTGAATTTTTAACCTAAAAGTCAACCAGAATTAATTTACACGTTGCACCTTTAAAGAAGCACTGAGTTACTGGTGAGAGTTCGATGCAGCTTCCTGCTCAGCGAAATCAGCACCACTCTGTTGCTGGTTAAAGGCTGAACAACTGATTATTTTTAATTCAGGCTCTTTGGATTTATTTGTTTGTTTGTGCCGGATAGAAAGTCTCTGTGTATCCAAGCCTCACACGGGGCACCAATTAATGTTGGGGTTATTAGGAGCGAACAATTAGTAAGCTTCAACTTACTTTTGGATTCTTCAATAAATTCTGTAAATATGTAAATATTTACTGATTTATTAATTAATTAAGATATTCTTAGATATACGGGGCACCATTCCCCTTTAACCGGGGAAAAATTGAATCCAAAACTCTTATCAGTCTTTCTTGAAGTTCGTAGAATCCTTGGAGCAGAGACTTCTCTTCGACACATCAAAGCTACTGGAGACGAAAATCTGAATTTTATAACGTTTAATTAACAATTTGTCAAATGAATAGACAGTGGCATAAATGAATAATAACCATGTGATATGATCGAAGATGGATGTGTTTGCGTGTGATGGAGGATGTATGAATGGGGTCCTTTGTTCTCGCAAAGGAGTAGTGTGTGTGCGTGTGTATGGATTCAAAATGGAGTCTTGAATACAAGATGGCTGACCCCTTTGTCTGGCTAAAGTGTGGGTGGCAACTTGCACTTTAACTTCCAAGGCACTTAGAATCATCAGTAACTTAACCTTAAATCACTCAAAACATTTCAAAGGATCATGAAACAACACAAAAGATTAATCACGAATAATATCTTTTAGTTTAACCACGTGGCCAAGCAGAAAACATTTAAAGATACCAAACAATGATCAATAAGCAGTTTATTCTTTCACAATGACCCGACGGACGAATTGGGAGCGAAAGAGGAAGACACGAAGCTACTTTTAAGCAATAGCGCGGTTTTATTGCTTATTCTGGACTATAGAGGAAACGGGAGAAGAAAAGGAGAGAGAGAAATGAGTTTTCTGATCACCAGAGCAGCAAGGCGTCCCCAGCTGTTTGATTTGACGGTTCTCCGTGTTTCCCCGCAGTTTTCAGCGTCATCCGTCGGTTTGATGCTTTCTCCGTTGTTTGGCGTTCTCCGGGAGTGTTTCTCCACGGGCTGGACACAAAGAGAACGAAGTTTCTTTTGTGCTGAGTTTGACAACTTACAGCGTCTCTGAGAGCTGGATGGAGCTCCGCTCGTTCCCAGTCAGGTCCTGATGGAGTTCGAGTGGCTTTGTAGCGGTTTCGTGGCTCAACTTGGGCACTTAGAGCTTCCGCGTGCTCAAGTTGTCGGAGCGTTCGACAAGCGTGTCCTTACCGCCAGGTATCCTGGGCAAAAGAACGAGGTTTCTTTGTCTCTGCTGAAGATTTATGGTCTTAGTTCGCGGGAAAAGCTCCACGGCCTCCCGCACATGCGCAGAACGTGTTTCTGGTATTAGGCGGTGACATCATCCCAATGCTTCCGTGTGCAAAGGATCATGGGAAATGAAGTTTCTTGGCGCTGATGTGATTATTTGCTTTTCAGAGCAATTTAAGCACAGTCATTTTGGAGAAAATCACTGCATAGTAATTTCCTCATGAGGTCAGACCCTCAACAGCTCCATCAGAACCGCAGAGGAGCGAATCGTAGCTGAAAAACAGCTTCCTGTCTGGAGCCTGTTATTAAGAGACAACAACGCACCTTTCTGGTTAAAAATAAGCTGCCAGCCTTCCCCAGATATCGCTACCAGCAGTCAAATACCCGTGTGTCTACACTGATTATTTTCATAATGCCTCTTTTGCAGATGATATTCAGCTGTACTGCTCCTTTAAGGATTCTGAGTTCTACAAACTGTCTGAATTACTGGAGTGTCTATCAGCGATCACCAGCTGGCTAGAAGAAGACTTCCTTCAGTTAAACTCTGAAAAGACTGAGTGTCTGACCATTGCCCCTGAGACCATGGTTCCCCTGATTAGTCTAAAACTTGGTCATTTATCCTCTGCTGTCAAGATAAACTTAAGAAATTTGGGTGTTTTGGACCAATCAATGTCTCTTGAAGGTCACTCAAAAACGTTGGTCCGAAACTTTTCATCACTTAAGAAATATCTCCAAACTGCGAAGGTTGATGTCAACACATGAACTTGAAATGGTTCTCCATGCCTTTATCTCCTCCCGTCTAGATTACTGTAACACACTTTTCACATGTTTTACCAAAAAAAGCCCTTGACCGCCTTCAGTTGGTCCAGAACTCTGCAGCGAGGCTCCTAACTGGAGCAAACAGAAGAGCACACATCACTCCTATGCTAATGCATCTGCACTGGTTACCCGTGAACTTTAGAGTTCATTTTAGAATCCTGACTATAACTTTCAGGGCTTTATGTGGTCAAGCTCCTCCCCATATTACTGAACTGTTAAAGCCTTATGCTCCAACCCGAGCCCTCAGGTCCACCCACCAGAACCTTCTAGAAGTTCCAAAGACCAGATACAAAAGTCGAGGTGATCGTTCCTTCCAGACTGTTGCACCCCGACTCTGGAATGATCTTCCTTTATCCTTACGCAGCGTTGACAGTCTGGACACTTAAACAACAGCTGAAGACCCTTTTATTTAAAGCTGCTTTAACCAAAACCTTTTATTTTCTTATTTTTAACTCAAATTTGTAATAATCTTTCATCGGTTAATGAAATTTTATAATTTACGACTTTTTTTCTGATGTTAATCCAATTCTGTCTGGAGATCATTATGATTTTATGCCTTTTTTAATTTTGTTTTGATATATGTGAAGCACTTTGTGATCCTATGTCTGTGATCAGTGCTATATAAATAAAATGTACTTACTTACTCAAATTATTTTCATCCAACAGTGTGGATCTTTTTACTTTGTGGCTTATTTTTTTATGAATGGGCTTGTTTCAGTGCTGGGTCTTTGTTAGGACTAACAACACATTTGACAACCAGTAGGAGGGAGAAACAGGAAACGTATTTAGTGCTGCTTTAATACGCTTGAATATGACAATGGCCAGCCACTAGAGCCAAATCAGATCCAGCCGGAGTGTCACATCGCATTCTCCTTTTGTAAATTGACACAGAGACAAAATGAAGTTATAAAAATCAATATATTACTATTTCTATGACTAAGGATAATGCCGAACTAATTTTTATGAGTGCAAATTCAAAGGAAGCTGTGACCTTTGACATTCCAGAAGTCAACTCCTGTCGGCAGCCTGGCCCAATCCACTTCCTGCCAGCTGGATCCAATGAGAACTCCTATCACAAGGGTAATTATAGTCTCTCAGCTGGCGTTGGATGGTTTTTAATTATTAATGTGATAACTTGTTAAACCTCATTCCAGATTTCTTTTATAGACCCAGACATCACCTTTCTGAGTCACTTAATTCTGCTCTTAAAACATACAAGGCAAATCACCATTTATATTCATTTGTTCTGCATCATCACAGAAATATAGTAATACATTCATTTTTATAACTTTATTTTGTCTCTGTGTAAAATTAATAAAAAGTGTTGTTTACCTGGCGTACCCAAAGTACCTAGTTTCATCATCAATCGAATATTATAGGTTCAGTAATTTTGATAATCCATATTTTCATGGAATATTACATGTTATTGAATACCTTTATATTCCATTGATAATTTATTAAAAGCAACCACCTACAAAACAGTAATGTTTGAATAAAGATTGTGAGAAAAATAACAGACATAGGTGTTTTTTCACTAAGTGCAGATTCTCTTGGAGGGTAATCAGTTCTGCTTGCAGGTGACAATTTCAAGTAAATAATGGAAACAGGTCAGAGGACATGTCTGTTGACTAATAATAAATGATTGGTTGAAAAGTAGCTTGAAGAAAACATATCGTGACCTGTTTCTTCTGTTATGATTGTTCCAACGTCTATAAAATATCTTTTAATGAACTTCTTTGCACTAAATCCCTCTCACATTAAGCTATTTCAGCAGCCAGCCAGCTCTCTGGTGGACTGCCTCCCGCCCAGATTGATACACGATTCAGTGTTTACACTGAGCCCAGCTCTACTGAACATTTTTAGTACTAGTCTCAGTACTGGATACTCCTACGGTTTTTAAAAATGCGGTTATTCAGCCGATATTGAAGAAACCAGGTTTGGATCACTCCATTTATGATAACTTCCATCCCATCTTGAAAGTCCCATTTCTTTCAAAGGTTTTTGAGAAAATTTTTCACATGCAAATCTTTGCTCACGTGGACAGTAACTCATTGTTCGATGTGTTTCAGTCTGCTTTCAGACCACACCATAGTACTGAATCAGCCCTGATTAGGGTGCTAAATGATATCCTGATGGCATCAGACTCTGGGTCTAAGGTTTTACCGCTCTTGCTAGACCTTTCAGCAGCTTTTGATACTGTGGACCACCATATTCTGCTGGGCCGTCTTGAGTCTTGGGTTGGGGTAAAGGGGGTTGCACTTGAATAGTTTCGCTCCTATTTATCCAACAGATCTATTACTGTTCAGATTGGCGATTGTTCCTCCTCCTCTCTCCCTCTGCCTTGGGGTGTGCCTCAGGGCTCTGTTCTGAGGCCTCTCCTTTTCTCTATCTCCCTACCACTGGGCAAACTCCTAAATTGGCACAATCTTAATTATCACATCTATGCTGATGACTGTCAAATATACGTGGTACTAAAAAATGGAAATGTGGTCTCTCGTCTTGCGGCATGCCTGGCAGATGTAAAGGGCTGGCTAGCAGCCAATTTCCTTAGGCTAAATGATTTAAAGACTGAGTCCATTATCTTTGATACCCGCAATCCTTCAGGCTCTGTTTCCACTTTTGATGGTTTAAACCCTAAGCAGTGTGTAATAAGCCTCAGGGTAAAAATCGATGCCAACCTCTCAATGACTCCTCAGATTAACTCAGGGGTGAGGTCTTGTTTTTATCAGTTACGCCGCCCATCTCCTTTATGACCGATCTTAAAGAGGAAGCACTTGGAATCAGTTATCCACGCTTTCGTCACCTCTCGCTTGGACTACGCTAAGACATTATTAGTTGGAACTCCTGTCTCTGCCCTGAACCGGTTGCAGGTTGTCCAAACTGCCGCTGTTAGGTTTTTAACAAACACAAGCCGACACAGCCATATTACACCAGTCCTGAAACATTTTCACTGGCCACCCATCACATTTCGTGTGTGTTTTAAGATCTTGATGTTTGCTTTTAAAGCCCTACACGACCTAGCTCCTCCTTATCTGTCCGACCTGCTGACTCCTTATGTACCTACTCATATGTTGAGGTCAGCTGACCGTCTACTGCTTTGCATTCCCCGGATGTCCAATAAATCACGAGTTGAGTGTGCGTTTGTCCATGCTGCCCCCATGCTCTGGAGCTCACTGCCCATTACAGTTAGGCTGGCATCCTCTCTGTCTGATTTTAAACCTACTTTTATGACTTGGCTTTTAGACCGTAATTCATGTTATCGTATTATGATTTTATAGTTTTATTGTTTTGTTTTATCTTCTTATTGATTTTTTCTTTTTTGTTTTAATTGATCCAGTCTGTTCAGCACTTTGGTCAGCTCTCACTCTGAGTTTTAAATTGTGCTATAGAAATAAAATTGGTATGGTATGGTTTTTTTTTTTTTTTTTTTTTTTACATTTTCAGTACCTTCCAGCATGAGCCATTTCAAAGCTCTGTGTCTTTGACAAAATAACCTGACGCTGCCCACAGGTTTAGAAACTAAAGTTTCATTAACCACTTGTTGATCTTGATTGCAGTCTGACCAGTTGTTGTTTCATCTATCCCAAAGAAATGAAAATGTGTTTGTCTAAACTGAGGTCACTCAGCTCTAGCATGTTAGCTACTACCCATGAAAGTTGCTGAAATATCTCTTTAGCTGTGATTCCTGAGTTGGAAAACTGTTTCAAATTTAAAGGTTTTGCCCTCTTCAACTTGGACAAAAGACATAAACATAAAGCAGCTTATGATCTGCCCCTGAGCCTTCTCTTATCTGTCATTAATGATGCTGCATGAGCAGACTGACGGAGTTGATGTTGAAATTTAACAACCCCCCAAAGGCATCTTGTGGCCCAAACATGTACATTTTCCTCTCTTTTCTTTTGATTATCAGGATAAGTCATTTGAAGGCACATTGTGTCAGACTTTAGTACTACAGCATAGATATTTGTGTTCCCACATTTGCTCCCCGTTGACCCACTTGGGTCCATTTTGGCTCCTTTTATTAACACATGTTTTAATCTACTTTAATGCTGACATATTTTCTCTTTAGTAATGCATTCAAGCCGTCACCTTTAACAAAACAAAAAGGAAAACTGTTCAGGTTGCAGTATGAGTCAGCCAAGAGCCTGTGGGACAATAGTAAGCTCTTGCTGCAGCTATGTCCCAGAAGAGACTGTGCAGATGTCTCTGTCCCTGTGGTCCATTGACAGACAACCAAAGCAACACATGCAGCAGAAGCAGAACAGCCCGAGCCTTCTCTAGCTGCCCACGGTGGGACATGTGTGGTCTACGAGGATATGCCCTCCAAACCTGGAGTATGGTTTAAAGATTTTAGCAGTTTTATGCTGACATGGAGGCTCCACGTGTGGAACACCAAGCTGTAGGAGGCAACCTGACTCCTGGTGAATAAAAGCCTGCACAGGCACCACCAACAGTTCATTTTACATCTATTACTCTTTCTGAGATATAATAGAAGAACTGGATGACCTGAAACTGAACCTGAGTTCCTAGTGAAGTCATTCTTCAATAAGAAATCAGTATCGGTCATTTTCCTGACGAATCAACAATTTTGCCTTTGCCTTCACTGGGCATGAGTTCTCAAAAAACCTCTTCTTCTCTTATGCTTCACAAATCCACGTAAATCTGGGTTAGTGAGGACCCCTCACAGGTGTTTGACAGCTGGATTATTGCACAGGTGTGCTTTTGGGCAGCCACAATTAAAGGCAAAAACAAAATTGCTGCTTTTACAATTTTTTTCTGAGAAAATACATAAACAGGGAGCAATTAACACTTTAAAGACAATAACAAGACACACAGAGGCAGGGGAAACGTCCCACTACTCCCCCCTCAAAGGGCAGCACCGGACATCCCACATGAAAAACACATGATATACTTTGTAGTCGTATCATCTGACCTGCAGCCGTATGTTTTGGACACCCGAGTGAAGAAAGGAGCGAAGCTGTCAACTGATCACCACCTAGTGGTGAGTTGGATCAGATGGCAGGGGAAGATGCCACATAGACCTGACAGACCCAAATGCATAGTGAGGGTCTGCTGGGAACGCTTGGCAGAAGAACCTGTCAAGACGATCTTCATCTCCCACCTCTGGGAGAGCTTTGACCATGTCCCAAGAGCAGTGGGGGACATTGATTCCGAGTGGGCCTTGTTCCACTTTGCGATTGATGAGGCGGCTGTTGCTAGCTGTGGTCGCAAGGTGGCCGGTGCCAGTCGTGGTGGAAACCCCATACCTGCTGTGGACACCAGAGGTTCGGGGAGCCGTCAGGCTGAAGAAGGAGGGCTACAGGGCATGGCTGGTCTGTGGGTGTCCGGAGGCAGCAGACGGGTACCGGATAGCCAAGCGGGGTGCAGCAGTGGCAGTTGCCGAGGCAAAATCTCGGGCGTGGGAGGAGTTTGGTGAGGCCATGGAGAAAGACTATCGAGCGGCTCCAAAGAGGTTCTGGCAAACTGTCCGGGTTCCTCAGGAGAGGAAGGCAGCAACTCGCTCACACTGTTTACAGTGGGGATGGGGAGCTGCTGACATCAACTGACGCTATAGTCGGGCGGTGGAAGGAATACTTTGAGGAGCTCCTCAATGCCACCTATGGGCATTCCGAGGAGGAGCAAGAACGGGGAGACCTGGGGATGGACTGTCCAATCTCTGGGGCAGAAGTTGCTGAGGTAGTCAAACAACTACACAGAGGCGGAGCCCCGGGGGTGGATGGGATTCGTCCTGGGTATCTCAAGGCTATGGATGTGGCAGGGCTGTCATGGTTGGCACGCCTCTGCAACATTGCGTTGTCATCGGGGGCAGTTCCTGTGGAGTGGCAGACCGGGTTGGTGGTCCCCATCTTTAAGAAGGGTGACCTGAGGGTGTGTTCCAACTATAGGGGGATCACACTCCTCAGCCTCCCTGGAAAGGTCTACTCCAAGGTACTGGAGAGGAGGGTCCGATCGATAGTTGAATCTCAGATTGAGGAGGAGCAATGTGGTTTTCGTCCTGGCCGTGGAACTGTGGACCAGCTCTATACCCTTGCAAAGGTGATGGAGGGGGCATGGGAGTTTGCCCAACCAATCCACATGTGCTTTGTGGATTTGGAGAAGGCTTATGACCGTGTCCCCAGGGGCACCCTGTGGGGGACGCTCCAGGAGTATGGGGTGGGTGGCTTTCTGTTAAGGGCCATTCAGTCCCTTTACCAGAGGAGCGTGAGTTTGGTCCGCATAGCCGGTAGTAAGTTGGACCTGTTCCCGGTGAGGGTTAGGCTCTGCCAGGGCTGCCCTTTGTCACCGGTTCTGTTCATCACTTTTATGGACAGAATTTCTAGACGCAGCCGTGGTGTGGAGTTGTCAAGTTTGGTGGCAGGAGAATATCATCTCTGCTTTTTGTGGATGATGTGGTCCTCCTAGCTTCATCCAGCTCTGACCTTCAGCTCTTGCTGTGTAGGTTCGTGGCCGAATGTGAAGCGGCTGGGATGAGGATCAGCACCTCCAAATCTGAGACCATGGTTCTCGACCGGGAAAGGGTGGCTTGTCAACTCCGGGTCGGTGGAGAGGTCCTACCTCAAGTGGAGGAGTTTTAGTATCTCGGGGTCTTGTTCACGAGTGATGGCAGGAGGGATCGGGAGATTGACAGGCAGATTAGTCCGGCATCTGCAGTGATGCGGATGTTGAGCTGATCTGTCGTGGGGAAGAGGGAGCTGAGCCAGAAAGCCAGGCTCTCGATTTACCGGTCGATCTACGTCCCAATCCTCACCTATGGTCATGATCTTTGGGTAATGACCGAAAGAACGAGATCGCGGATACAAGCAGCCAAAATGAGTTTCCTCCGTAGGGTGGCCGGGCTCAGCCTTAGAGATGGGGTGAGGAGCTCGGACATTCGGGAGGGACGCGGAGTAGAACCGCTGCTCCTCCGGATCGAAAGGAGTCAGTTGAGGTGGTTTGGGGATCTGGTCATGATGCCTCCTGGATGCCTCCCTGGGGAGGTGTTTCGGGCATGTCCTGCCGGTAGGAGGCCCCCGGGTCGACCAAGGACACGTTGGAGAGGTTACATCTCCAATCTGGTCCGGGAACCACTTGGGATCCTGCCGGAGGAACTGGTGGAGGTGGCTGGGGAGAGGACGATCTGGAGCTCCCTAGTTGGGATGCTGCCCCCGTGACCCAGACCTAGATAAGCGGAGGAAGATGACTACGACGACGACGGTGCTGCCCTTTGAGGGGGAGGTAATGTCAGATCCATTCTCTGTCCCTGTGTTTCCTGGCTCTGCTGTTTAAATGTATGTGCTAAGCCACCAATGAGCACTGTGGTCATGTCCCATTTCAACATTCCTAACAGGTCACATAGTATGACTTTAACATGTTAATAACTTCCAGGTTAAGGGTCATGTCATCAAGTCTTTTCTATTTGAACAGGCTGCTACTGTTTCTCTCAGGTGTTTCCTGTAGATGTCGTGTTATGAGTTATCAAACGTGACGTTTACGAGTAAAGGGCAGCTCTTTTGTACGTTTGTTCTGTGTGTAACCTCATAATCTTTTACTTTGTTCTTTCTTTCACAGCTTAGTAAAAAAATTGTTCACCTGACATGTTTCGTCTAATGCCTCTAGCCATCAGAGTTCGCCGGTGTTGGTGGCGTCGCTTCCTTTTTTCCATGGCCAACGGAGGACGTCACCGTCCGTTGCCACCCGCGTCCTCCTTGCTGATGACACTGTCCCGTGCGTGATCCAGTGTGAATACTCCATCATCTCTGTTCATGGATTTGTGTCCACAACTTACTTCTGTCGCTTCTTTGATCCATCTTTTGTGTTTGTGTTGTTCTGTGTTTATGACCCGTGTACCGTGGTTTTCTCTTGTGCAGCGGTCTGTCATGGCGGATTTCTTTATTGTACTTTCTGCTTCTTGTCTTGCTGCTCTTGTGCGTCTTCGACTTGTTTCCCTCTCACAATCCCTTCGATGTTCTCTTGTTCTGGTGTTGAGTTGGTGTCCGATTTTGTCATGATTAGGAATGAGTGACTCTTAAGCAGACACAGCACACTCGGACTCAGAAACAACTTTTGCTTAAAACTGTTTATTTTCTTCTGATTCTTTGGAATCGAGAGACCAAGAGGAAGTGAGGATTCGAGGAGGATCGTCACTGGAAGAGGTAGGTATGGTGAGTCTGTATTGAAACGAACTCAGAGTTCTTTAGCAGGATTAATTGGAATTAACTCACTGGAGCTGCGGAGGGACCGGTCCTGTGGGAGAAGTGAGTATTCAGGATGGTTGAAGGTTGTAAGAGCTGCACGGCAGTTTAGCGGTGTGTTCTTTCCACGGGACAGCTGAGCGGCTTGGCAGAATCCAGTGCTGGAGCTTTTGCAGCGGCAGAGAGAGGAGCGGCCACACCCGGGGAGACGGATGTCCAAACAGTGAAGACCTGGAGAGGAGAACTTGGATGTATGAACCGACGAGGAACTTCCTGGGTCTTTCAAGACACGGAAGAGATTGCTGCGAGGAACAGAGAAATTCACAGGTGAGTACTTCGCATGAAGGGCAGCACAACTAGAGAGCATGTGGTCCGTTTACCACTCCATTACCGGAATCAGCTGACGTCCATCTGGTGGCTCCTAAGTACTGCTGCCTTGATGAGGTAGTTGGCTCCAGCTGGGACCACTCAGACCTGGGAAAGGAGAGGAACAGCTCCACCTGCTGGGTCCTGGCAGGTTTCTCATGTTTGCTTTATTGCAGAGTTTTGCATGGTACTTCATAGATGACTCCATAGTTTCCATTTGCTGGTATCTTGTCTTTTGGGTGTACTAATCTTTTTCTGACTGTTATGTATGGCTTTGTTTGTGTGTGTGTTGATATTATTATTTTTCCTTGTTCTTTTTTATATATGGAAGGATTATTACTGGTTTTGGTTCTAGTCTTTCTGTATTCCTGGTTTTTCTCGTTAGCTATTTTATCTTTTCTATTGTTTGTAGTTTTCCTTTATGCATTGCCCATGTTGGGTAACTGCAGGTCTTTAATGTGCTTGTATGTGTCGGTCCTCCAGTTGGCGATATTGTTCTTCTGTTATTATATTTGCTCTGTGGTATAATGTTCTGATAATTGACATTTTATGCATGGTGGGATGTTCTGATGTCCATAGTAAGTACTGGTTTCCTGTGTGTGTTTATGTTTAGGGGTCCGTCTGTCTGCCTGGTTTTTCTCATGTCCATGAACGTTATGCTGTTGTCTTTTTCTTCTTCATATGTAAACTTGTTGTTGCTGATAGCAGTGGCTGTGGCCTTTCTTCCAGGTCTTCCATGAAAACTCCCAAGGGTGGCAGATAGAGGGTTTCCCATGGCGACTCTAATTGCATTCGGTTCAGTTCTAAGTGAAGAAAGTGGAGTTTGCTACCAGTTGTATTGATGGTGCAAGGTCGTCTGCAGTGAGATTTGTCCTTTCATGTGAAGTTTTGTCCTGTCTGATCCTGTTAGCTGTTATGTTGATGGTTTTTGGTTGGTTGGCCAGGTCACACACAACTTTGACCTTTTGGCCGCCCAAGCTGTCTTTATTCAACAAGGACAATTTTGGTTTAGAGTCTTGGTCTCCTTTAAATATTGATCAAACTGAAATCCTGGAATATTTCTCATTAACGTTAAATCAAACTCAGGCCATTCTTTGATCTTAACAAGTTATTGAAGAAATTACGATTCAAAGCACTTTCTTCATAGCCTGGCAAGCCAGACTAAATAAATGTATTATTTAGTCTGGCCACGCTCCATTGACGGCTCTCGGTTGTGGGGCGGGTTCTACCGTTGTCTTTCAAATGATCTCCGCATTCCACTGGACAATGAATGTGACGTACTCTTGTTTCACTCTGTTGCATCATCCCACCCACCAGGCATATAGAGTGCCCTGATTGGCCCACAAAGCGGATAAAGCTCTGTGATTTGTTCACTAAGCAGATAGAGCACTATGATTGGCCCACCATTATGGACCAATCACAGCTCTTTATGTGTTTGAAACCCCTCTAGAGAGTTGTGATTGGCTAGCCAGAGTCCTGGTAGGAGCTGCTGAGGTTCCAATGGAGCGTGCCTAGACCAAACTTTGCAAAGCAAGAATTTGGTCTAGTTCACTAGGCTACTTTCTTCACAAAGCTAATGAAAAATGTAGACATTTTTGGCTGCAACAATAATAGAAAATATCCAAGAAAATCCTGGAGAGGAACAATGTGGCTTGACAGTAACATAACCTGCCCCCTCCACACAGTGTACAGATGTCTCTCGGTGACAGAGACGAGAAATACCCACGGGATTCGTATTTATGGTGTCTACAGAAGTAAAATAGCTGCACACTCTCAGGAGACTGGCTTGTGCTACCACAGCTCGATAGGTCACAGGAAACATGAGGAGCTGATGTAGAAATCATCCCGTTAATTGTGCAGACAGACCAGTGAAGGACATGGATTATTGGACAAACTAAATACAGGAGAAGATTTCCCTGAAGTCAGAAAGAGGCCGGAGTCTGAGCGTCCCAGATGGAGTTTTTATTGTGATTCTACAGTTTAGGAGATCAACAAGAGCCGGTGGAGATCCTAGGCGCTGCCCACAACACCACCTCACTCTTCCAGAAAAAACAGGTGACATTCCAGCCGACAAGCTTTCTGAAAGGCCTCGGTCATTAAAGTCAAGCAGATGTTTCTGTCTGAGCTTCATCTAAATCACTTCTGATGATAAAACCCTGCAGGTCCCGCTGATAAGTCCAACTAAGGAAATTATTCTATTACTTTTAGGAAATGAGTTCCATTTCAGTCAGTCAGCTTTGGAGAAGCGAGCAAATCAGATCTAGGTAAAGGATGATTTTAATAAGCGAGGTCCCTCTGTCGAGCTTAGATTGGTTTTTAGTTTCAATCAGCTGACACGACTCAGAGAGGCGGTACATCGTCAGCGTGCTGAGGAGAGCATAAACGAACAGAGACCAAAGACGGAGGAGGAGAAACGATAAGCTGGAGGTGTTTCCACTGAAATGAAATAGAAGAAAACTAGAAATGTATGGGGTTTGGGGGTGGGGGTACATTCAAGTGGCAAAAATTCCTGTGCTGAAAGTGTGTGTGTGTGTGTGTGTGTGTGTGTGTGTGTGTGTGTGTGTGTGTGTGTGTGTGTGTGTGTGTGTGTGTGTGTGTGTGTGTGTGTGTGTGTGTGTGTGTGTGTGTGTGTGTGTGTGTAGGGCACAGATTAGAGGTCCCTCACATCAAATCACTGGAGAGGATGAGCTCATTCAGGATTTTTTACAGGAAAACTCCCAAACTCAGAGCTGTCAGAAACATCATTTTAATTGAATCCCAAAACGTTCAACACCAGCTGAGAGGACACCAGTTACTGAGTTGTGTGTCAGGCAATAAATCTTAATAATGTATAATATTGAGTTTGAATTATTATTATTAGAAAAATTGAGATAAAACTATGCTGTGAACTCAAATCCCCCGTAGAGCATCATCAAGTCCTTTTCTGCATTAGAAAGTCTTCCCCTTGGGACCAGATGATCAGAGAAAGCTGCTTGGTTGCCAGTGAGCAAGGCACTTGCCTATGATTTCTGCAGGAGATCTGCTCAGTGGTCAACAAGAGAAACAATAAAGTAACGAAGAAACTGCCAGTGTAAACGTGAACAATGTTGGCTCGGAAAGTGACGGGCACAACAGAAGAAAACAAAACAAAGACTTGTTTGTGATCATTTGTAGCTGAAACTAAAAACTGATTTTGAAATTTGATAACTTGCACATCTGCAATTCTCACACAGATCAGGTCTGATGTAGTTTTAATCACCACAAACGAGTAGCCTCTGACTGTTTGGAAAATATTCAAGATTTTAAGAGCATCAAATGTATAAATAAAAACAAAAATCACTAAATCATTGAAATACAACAAAAAAGCATGCAATTACAGGTATTTACTGTGTGATGATTGGCTGGCAAAATATCCTGCAACTGTTGTACTAAATGACACCCCCTTTAAATAAATAATTTTATATATATATATATATATATGTGTGTGTGTGTGTGTGTGTGTGTATATATATATATATATATATATATTAACTGATGAATAACCAACTTATCAAACCTGATTTATTACATGTTCTGGTTTCCCATCCAGCAAACCAACGTTGCCTGGGCAACAGCAATTTGACAGACAACAGTTGTTGACATCTTTGCCATGTGTTCATTTTAAAGTCCCTGATGTTTTCTTTTTTAAAAGGAAATATTGATTTTAACAAAATGAAGTATTTATGAAGAATACTGTGCTGTGCAGCATTGTATTGATTAAATCTCTGTAGTGTTAAGTACTTGGCGACAAGTGAGAGAAACTAAAAGATGGACTGGGTTGGAATTTTAAAGCTCATGATGGGATCTACTTTAAGGGCTGTGAAGTGCGTTCCTGTGCAGCAGTCAGAAATAACTTTAACACCCATCTCTGATAGCTTCCCAGACAGGCAGCTCTTTGTTCAAAGAAAGAGCTTAGGCCGAACTACAACAAATATATTGTTGAAGCACTATTTTGCCAAACTTTTCCAGCAGTTTAGGACATTTTATTTGAAAAACCTTCATACTGCCATTAGCAATGAAGTCACATTTTCTGGATAAATGCAGGCAGTCCAGCCAAATTTAACCTATGGTAGGTCCAGAAGTGCTACTTTATGCTGTAGTTGGTGATACTTGGAGCTAACATGGAAGTGACAAAAGTTGCAGTTCCACCCCCATCCACTTGGAAAAGAGAAAACTTCCATTGAGTCCTATATTAAATAGGCCAAATTCACTGTGGGAATAAACATCTTTACAACCTAGCTCAAAAAAGCTTTTTACGTTTAAAAGGTTGAGTTTCCAGTCATGAAACGTTTTGGCAACTTATTCGTTTACATATAATTAAATGCTTGAAATTATGAATAGTTTAATTCTGATTGTCAGCTAGCATGAGCCGTCAGAGCTAACATTAGCGGCTTACTCTGGGGAAGGTCTCAGCCTTGGCCTCACATTGACCCCAAAATTCCATTATCTCCGCTCCGCTCCGCCCTCCGCTGCCGCTCACTTCCGAACTCAAATTATACTGGTACCCGCTCTACAACGGCTCCGCTCCGGTGCGGAGACCTGAGGTGCGCAAACAGGCATGTGCGGGATTTTCGAGATCTTGCGATACAGTCCGAGCAATAAACGTGGAAGTTAGATCCAAACACCCGTTGTGTGGGAGAAGAATCGAAATGAACTGTTTAATCTGCCATCATTTGTGTGAGAGATCAGCAGTGTTTGGATCAACAAAGTGTGACTACTTTGATAGTGGAAACTGTATTTATGGCTTACTTTTGTGCATTTAAAGTTCAACCGCCATTGATAGTTGTTAAAAGTTGTTAAACCTGTGCATATGAAACAAAATATGCTTTTTGTTTATCGATTTATTGTGAAATAACGGAAGTTGTGCTTGCTTCCTTTCCTGTTGGGCGGTTGTGGTTTCTGTCCATTGACTGCGGAGGTGCTCCGGCGTCCGGCAAAAATAGAATTGATCCTACTCTTGCCGGATGGCAGGCGGCGCAATGCGCCGCACGGCTGCAGTAGTGGAACAGCTCTGATTGACTACAACGGGACCGATTTTGCTGCGGAGTTCGTGCCGGAGCGGAGCGCAGCGGAACGGAGATAGCTGAATTTTGGGGTAAAGCTGCAATCGAAACTTTGAAAATCTATTTAGCTTCAAACATTTTTTCATGTCTCTTAACAACTTTCTAACATAGAATAGCTATGAATATATTGTGGAGCTAAACAAAAAGAGTAAGTTAATAAAGTGGTTGTCTTGCATTTCCCTAAAACCTCCACCAATAACATGGCTGGTATGCAACTACTGGACCTTCTAGTTGTCTGTCTTGCCGAGCTGCTGCACTTCCCTGCGTCCTCCATTTGTTACAAACTTGCACATTTAGCAACAGAACACCACTAGTGTGAACGGTTTACTGCTCAATAACATCAGAGAAGGAGGAACAGCCGTCTGCTACCACTTCAACTTCAGAACAAACTACTAGAGTTCCAAAAGAAAAAAACACCATTTGGAGTTGCAGACAACAAAAGACGTTTGGACCTAGAGCACAGCGACTGGTGTTTAGACCACTCTCGTTTCCTCTGGCAATGCGAGTTTCCGGTACTCTGTTAGCTTGATTTCATTCAGTTAGCTCATAGCTACATTGGACCGTAGATTTTTGGGTGTAATGGCTCCCCACATCCTCACAGCTCCTGTCTCAGCTCCACCTCTTCACCCACGTTTGTATTGTCTGGGAGTGACGAGACATGTGACCTGGCCAAGTTGGCGGTGGTGGGAACCGCCCATTGGGCTTCAATTCAGCTCTTCACAAACCTACGGGTGACACCACGGAAGGCTGATCGAGCTTTTTGTTCAGTAATTGTGAGGTGGGTGGCTTTGATCTTACCTCTGATAGTTTTTGTGTGCGGATGGAAGATGTGGCATCTGGTAAGGATGTTCTGAATTATGACGTGTGATGAGGCTCTATTCTTGGGCCACTTCTGTTTTCCATTTACCTGCTGCCTATGGGCATGCTATTCCATAGATACATAGTGAACTTTCACTCGTATGCAGACGATATTCGGATGTATACTCCACTGAGACATGGGGTGCCAACTTCCCTTCAGCCACTGTATACCAGAGGTTAAAGCTTGGCTGGCACTTTTCTGAGTCTGAATAACGAGACTGAGGTTTGGTCTTCCCCTCAGATGTTTGCTGTGTTAAAGTCCTGCTTGGATTATAGTAATTCCCTGTTAGCAGGGGCAAGCCAAACAATCATCTAGACTACAGTTAGTGCAGAATTAAGCTGCCAGATTGCTGACACATACAAAGAGCATATATGACTCTGGTTTGGGTGCTGCACTGGATTCTGGTTATGTATAGAGCTGTTTAAGATTCTTGATCGCCTTCATGTTTACCTGAGCTGTTACGCGTCTATGAACCTTCCTCGGCCTTACTTGAGGGGACCGGACATTTGTTGTTGATCCGAGATTCTGGAATGCTCTGTGTCTGCCATTAAGATTGGTCCCTACAGTCAAGGCTTCAAAAGAAGGATTAAAACCCATTTTTATAAACGTACTTTTATCGCGTCTGCGCACTAAGCCAGGCTACTCAGCTGTTGCTTTCCGTTTTGCAGTTTTGTTTAGCTGTTTAATCGTGCTGCTGCAATGCAATAGAATGTTTACTTAGCGAAGTGATTTGAGACGCCTCTTGTTGTTACTTGGCACTATGTGAATAAACTGAATTGAATGCTAGTTGGTCTTTTATAATAAACAATATCTGCTGTTTGCTGCATTTGAAATTGTTTATGAGCTGTACATTGTCCATCACTTTGGTGTCATTTTAATCGTTACAAGTTCTACATAAATAAAGTTTGGTGATGATAAGTGGTAAATGGCTTGGGCGGTATCCAAATGTTAATACCGTCTAGCTTCCTCCACATTGCACCAAGGTGTACGGTACTACCACGACTAATTTAAAAATGATGACGTAAGTCTCAAGCGGAATTACCAAACTGTTGGTTTGGACTTTCACCATTCAGAAATTGAATAACAAACACTATTACTAAAACAAAAATAACATAACACAGATAAAATTAACAACTTTTAAAAACCTCAGCTTATAAAAGGTTTTTCTCGCCTGAAAAAACAACGTGTACCTTTATCAGCTTCAACCTCCGACTGCTGAAAACCCGCTTCGATGAGCTTGTGACAGACAACCGGCTACTTTGGGGCTAGTCGTGACATCTGGGGAAGGGTCCATACAGAAGTCTGCTACTTCAGCTACTGCTCGCTCCTCTGCTCTTCCGTCGGGACGTGCATCTTTCATCTTTTCTCTGCACAAATGACCTCATTAGTGTTTACCGGCTCTCTTTTAAGTTTGCTTCTCCCGAGCTGCAGAAGGTGTGCTGTGTTCAGACAGGTCAGCTGGTGCGCGAGCTGCCATTTTTCTCTCGACGTGCTGTCACGTGAAGACATTACGATCAAACATTTTGTGGAACATCTCTAAAATTGGACAAAACATTTTAAACTATTCAAGTAAAACAGAAAATTCAACCACGCATCTGTTTCATACATTCAATTATTTTAATTAGTCTTTTTTATTATTTTTTATTTTTTTTATCCTTGTCTCCAACTTGCTCCGTCTCTCTTTTTCATGACGGTACTGGAACTATTTTTAACACCGGCTGTATACCGTAATGCTGCCCAAGCCCGATTGGTAAACACCTAAATAAATGTATTTCATACTATATGAGTGAATTTTTTTTGAGTTCAATAATGCTGCATCAAATTTAGGACATTGGAGCTGTTTTTCGACAGCAGCAGTATACTTTAGTCTTGGCAGGTTCTGACTAGCTGAAGTTCTCCAGACAAAAGCCATCCAGGAAGCTAAGAGGTAATACAGTAATTATTTATAACTTTTACACAGAAACACTCTTCAAAATGGCCAGAAATCCCTTTAAGATCTAACAGAATCCCAGTGGGTTTTGTGATGAAAAGGTCTCCCTGAGCCTTCAAGCTTCACATCAAAAGACAGCCTGCTTGAGTGTGTTTTTACTTCTCACACCTTCGAGCCCAAAGCTTAAGAAAAACCCTCTTAATGCAGATTTCTAAAAGTGATATTGGAAAGCATACAGCATTCTGCCCTTTACATGAGCATCTTTTTTTGTGCTGAAAGTGTTATTAATGTAATTCAAAGACGACTCCAGCTGCTGCGTACGGCATCAGTACGGGGTGTCGGCTAAGTCTATGTCTAACTAACTCTGTTGTGTCCCTGAAGCTTTCTTATTGTCCCAACAAATGTGCATCTTTTCATCCCTGAATCATGCAGAGGGATAAAACAAACAAATATACCGATAACCCCTGTAAGATTTTCATACCTTAAGCAAAGATATAAAATTGGCGTACCCAAGAATGCATAGACACAATAATAATCTGAGGGTTTAACAGACAAAACTGAGCCCAAAGACACTCATGTTCATTGAAAATATAAATCTGAACAAGCAAAATGTATAATTGATATAAAAAAGACATTTTGGGGGGAATGCTGCTCCATCGTAGGTGAAAACGTTACGGAGGGCAAGGCAAGGGCAAAAGGCAAAGGGTAAGACAAAACAAGTCTGCACCAACTTCTCCATTCATAAATAAACCATGCACATTCCCTTAGCTGGTAAATCATTTTGATATTCAGTGCCTATAGTGCTACCAGTATGCAAAACCTGGATATCACATAATAAATTATCAATTAAAAATAGTTAAATGTACAGTTTAGTTCAAGAAAATGTGCCTTTAAATTCACTTTGCATGCAGTAGACTGCATATAATACAGGCAAAGAGCAGTTTTGTTGTTGTTTCTTTGGCAGGCCAGAATCCAGCTGGACATGCATTGAGAGGTATTTACAATCAAACAATCACCGTCCAGATCTCTGAGGAGGGTCAGATCCTTGTGTGATCTGGGATTACATCAGTGTGCAAATGTTAAAGACGCTGGCTTGTTTTGCTGTGTAGTTAAGTGAAGACCAGTGGTGTAACTGGATCCAACAGGCTGCCTGAATCTAAAAGACCCCATGCCATGACCACGTTCTGTGGTGGTCACTGTGATTGCATTTACACACCACTGGCTGGGCTTCCTTCACAGCTTGTTGTCCTTCTCTGTGTCGGGGGAAACAGGCCTGGAAACTGTGAAAATGTCTTGACGATGGATTTTGGTTTTTGGCGTGGTGGCAGCAGACGGCGCCCCCGTTGACGACCACCTCTTATCCGACAGCAGTTTAATAATTTCAGCTACCTGACTCTCCAAGGTACCCAGACGGCCTCCCAGAGTCTGGATTGCCCCCCGGAGCTCTAGTCGGGTCTCGAGCAATGCAGCTTGCAGCGCCTGCTCCGGCATGGAGCAGAAAGAGTGAGGGGACCCCTCACCTCCGGGGAGAGGGCTGTGGAGGAGAGGCGTTACAGCCACGGGGGTCCGCGCCTCACACACACGGTCAATCCGCAGTTCACTCTTCGTGATGCCACTGTCACATGAGTCTGTTTTGCGAAGAGGGTTGTTACTGGAAACTCCTTCCTCACCTACATCTCCAATCCTTCCTACATCTTGGCCTTTACCATCCTGAGAGAGCATCTCCACGGAAACAGCCTTAACATTATTGTTCAGCCCCTCCTTCCTGGCCTCCACTGGAACCATGTTATTTTTCAGGCGCATCCATCCACTGGCCTTGGCAGCTGGCTTCCCGAGCCCAGGACTGGTGCTGGCTTTTAGCCTGACAGGTGGCTCACCTACCCCTCCAGCAGAACTGGGATGCAGCTCCATGACATCACAGTTGTTCTGCTTTGCAGGAGGATCACTGGGATGGGTGTAAGCCAGCGAACTGTGCATGGGTGTGATCTGGGACACAGTCAGCACACTGCTGCTGGGTGGTGTCCCATTCTGCATGGATGCATGGGGTCGCTGAAGGCTGAGGGGCAGGGAGTGCTGCAAACTAGAGTGGCTGAGCTGCAGGGTTTGTGGATGGAGATGCTGGTTGTGCTGCTGCTCCATCTGCAGCTGGTTCTTCTCCAGGTCCAACTGTGAGGCAGCTGCAGCACCCTGGCTGCGGAGCTCCTTCTGCTGCTTGAACTTCTGGAAAAGCTTGCGGACTGGATGGTCCTGAGGAATGGTGATCTGCACCTCATTTTTTGCTCGCTGCCTCTCCTCTTCCTCTTTCTTCACCTCACTGATTTTACGGAAAATGATCTGAAAAACAAAACCAACACAACATTCATCAAAACATTTATCTGCACATTTAAAATGCCTCAATATGATGTGCTTGAAAAGACTTGGTTTACTTCACATCAATGCACTTTAGTGCAAGATGGCTCTCCGTACTCAGGCTCCAAACTAATGCAGAAGATGCTCAAATGATGTAGAAACAATTGTTATTAGAACTCTTTGGAAAATAAAAACGCTGTAGCAATAATTTTACATTCATTTATGCACATTTTGGAGAGGCTTTATGGAGACCAATTTTCAATCAAAATATGTCACTTGCACCATGTGTCCAGACCTCCTCGTTATGCCCCATGAGCCGGGTCGTAACATATGGGGGTCGTAACATGATCTGGACTCACTGGAGGAGGCCGGACCTGGTGCTTCCAGTGAGTACTCAGTTTTTGCAGCCTGTCCAGTGGCTGACCTCTAAGCAGCTTTGGTGTGTGTGGCTGGAGATGAGCACCATATTGTTCTTCTCTAATGAGCTTTGGGCTCTAGAGGCAGCGTAGCTGTGTAGGCATGTCCATTGTTTGTTTGTTTGTTTGGTTGGTTGGTTTGGTTTTGGTTGTGAAAATTGCTGAAGTGTTTGTGATGTGTTGTGTTGTGGATGCAATAACTGTATGTGGTGAAGAACCACTAGCTGTGATTTTCTGCAGGTGTGGCTCGCTGATTCAGTCATTTAGTTATAACAGCAGTTCTGTTTTTGCCCGTTTGGGTTTGGCACGGTAGTCTAGTTTCCGTGGCTTTATTTGTTAGGTTTAGTTTCCTGTTTGCTTAGAGCAACGGTTCCCAACCGTTTTTCATCAGGACTCCCTTTCCTGTTTCCAAGACAAGCCAGCACCCCCAACCCCAACTCATATGTGCATGCACATGATTAAAAGTTAACAATTACAAACTTTACACCAACATACAGAGTTTTGATTTTACTATTGGGAGCATTATTGGGATTTTATAAATGCCATCCATCCATCCATTTTCATCCACTTATCCGGAGTCGGGTCGCAGGGGCAGTAGCCTAAGGTGAGAGGCCCAGATTTCCCTCTCCCCAGCCACTTGGGCCAGCTCCTCTGGGGGAATCCCAAGGCGTTCCCTGGCCAGGTGAGAGACATAGTCCCTCCACCGTGTCCTGGGTCTTTCTTTAGGTCTCCTCCCAGTTGGAAGTGCCCGGAAAACCTCACCAGGGAAGCGTCCAGGAGGCATCCTAACCAGATGCCCGAGCCATCTCAACTGGCTCCTCTCGATGTGGAGGGGCAGCGGGTCTACTCCAAGCCCCTCCTGGATGACCGACCTTCTCACCCTATCTCTAAGGGAGAGCCCAGCCATCCTGCGGAGAAAACTCATTTCGGCCGCTTGTATCTGTGATCTCGTTCTTTCAGTCACTACCCAAAGCTCATGACCATCGGTGAGGTTAGGAACGTAGATCAACCGGTAAATTGAGAGCTTTGCCTTCTGACTCAGCTCTCTCTTCACCACGACAGACCGGTACAACGCCCACATCGCTGCAGATGCAGCACCAATCTGCCTATCGATCTCACGCTCCAGTTTTCCCCTCACTCATGAACAAGACCCTGAGATACTTAAACTCCTCCACTTGGGGTAGGACCTCATCCCTGACCTGGAGAAGGCATTCTACCCTTTTCTGATTTAAGACCATGGTCTCAGATTTAGAGGAGCTGATTCTCATCCCAGCTGCTTCATACTCGGTGCAAACCGCTCCAGCGAAAGCTGAAGATCATGTTCTGATGAGGTCAACAGGACCACATTATCTGCAAAAAGCAGAGACCTGATCCTCAGGCCACCAAAACGGATGCCCTCCACACCTTGGCTGCGCCTAGAAATCCTGTCCATGAAGGTTATGAAAAGAATCACACATGTAAACAAAACACATGTAGACTGGTTGGGCAAATTCCCACGCACCCTCCAGGATCCCCCTAAGAGTATAGAGCTGGTCCAGTGTTCCACGGCCAGGACGAAAACCACATTGCTCCTCCTGAATCTGAGGTTCAACAATCCAACGGACCCTCCTCTCCAGAACCCCTGAATAAACCTTACCAGGAAGGCTCAGGAGTGTGATCCCCCTGTAGTTGGAACACACCCTGCAGTCCCCTTTTTTAAATAAGGGAACCACCACCCCAGTCTGCCTGTCCAGTGGGACTGCCCCTGATGTAACACGCGATATTGCAGAGCCGTGTCGGCCAACACAGCCCCACAACATCCAGAGCCTTAAGGAACTCCGGGCGGATCTCATCCACCCCTGGAGCCTTGCCACAGAGAAGCTTTTTAACCACCTCAGTGACCTCAGCACCAGAGATTTGAGAGGCCAACCCAAAGTCCCCAGACTCTGCTTCCTCACTGGAAGACGTGTCGGTTGGATTGAGGAGGTCTTCGAAGTATTCTGCCCACCGATCCACAACGTCCTGAGTGGAGGTCAGCAGCACACCGTCCCCACTATAGATAGTGTTGGTAGCGCACTGCCCCCCCCAACCCCCCCCCCCCCCCCCCCCCTCCAAGGCGCCGGATGGTGGACCAGAATCTCCTCGAACCCGTACGTAAAGCCGGGCGTACACTGTGCAACTTTTTCACTTTTTGGAGCTGATTTTCCACTCGTGCAAGAATCCACAAGATCGGGGTGAGTTTTGCGCCAAGCGGTCGTGTAGTGTACAGGGGGTTACGAGAGGCGATTAACACCACGTGACCAGCTGCCGATCAGCAGTCGTGAGGTCGCACGGACTTCTGGCGTGTTTAATATTTCGCTCGTCCCTCGTGAGGGTATCGCACTGTTGAAGCGGCGCTGCGAGCAGCTGCGACCCAAAAAGTACCAGAACCGCTCACGGCGCATGCGCAATCCTGCATCAACGCCGCTCGCTCGCTATCTCCCTAATAACACACGCTGTTCGTTTTTGTTTCTGCACGTTTTTTTACTCACAAAGATTGTCAAGAAAGCGTGTTTGTCGTGTTCGTGTCAAATTAAACTGATCATAAAACACAGATTTACTTTCTTTATTTTGTTTTCCTCATCCGACCCCCATAAATCCCTGTGTGTCCTCCTGCAGCACTCCCGAAGGACAACAGGCAAAACAAGACAAAAAAGTCTGACGTGTTGAGTAAAAACTGCTATTTTTAGCACATTTTTAGGGCCGATGTGTTGCTACCAGACGTACAGTGTGAGCAGTCAGGTCGCATGCGAGAACTGGGTCGTGCAGTGTGAGCGCATGACTCGTGAGATCTGCCCTGCGAGGAACTTGTACAGTTTGAGCTGAAGCTGAACGCTGCGAGTGAAAAAGTCGCACAGTGTACGCCCGGCTTAAGTCTTGCTCCATGGTCTCACCGAACTCCTCCCATGCCCAGGTTTTTGCATTGGCAACCACCCGAGCCGCGTTCCGCTTGGACTGCCGGTACCCGTCAGCTGCCTCTGGATTCAAACAGGCCAAAACGACCTGATAGGACTCTTTCTTCAGCTTGACAGCATCCCTAACCGCCGGTTTATGAATGTATTTTTTGTTATATAATCTTGGTAACCTCACAACATCAACACAGACATAATTATGGGGACCCCTTGGGGAGTCACGGACCCCAGATTGGGAACCACTGGCTTAGAGGGTGGTCACCAGATCCTGCAGCCCTATGTGGGCTGGTCTAGGCGGTCTCGCTTCTTTTGTTCTTTTGTGTGGCCTTTCATTAGCCATGTAAAGGGTCATTTCAGCACATACTGGCTCATGAAAATGGTTTCAAAGAAAAAGTTGTTGTATTCCTTTCAACCCCAGCTGAAAATGCTCTGTGTGAAGTGATTCCGTTTAGTCCCTCTACCAAAATATTTATATTTAAATGTGTATTCATATTCTTGTCTGTGGCTTTCAGATATTCTATTACATTTAAATCCTATATTTTAGTAATATTAACATTTTGGTGCATTTTGTTCTTTTTTTCTCTGACTCAAAGAGAACACTTCACAAGGATGCCAGTGTGTCGGCTGTAGGTTTTATGCACAGATGCCAAATAAAGAAACAATGCCTGCTATAACCAAATCACCACTGGAAACGGGCGCCAGCTCCCCAGGACCCTTAACAGAATGAAGGGGGATAGATCAAGGACGGACGGACGGACGGATGGATGGATGGATAAGCAGCACATCATCTTTAAAGAGCAAGTCACCCCCTACCAGATTCTTACTCAACTCCCACGTCCTGTTTGAAAAATGCAACAAATGCTGTTGCCTAGCAGACCGAGAGGGCGGAGCCAGTAACAAATACACACCCTCACAACATTGTGACATCATAATGTACCATCTAATATCATAGTGTACCTCTTAGCCAATAGCGATGGCAGATTTAAATTCGAATGCAGTGCAGAGTTTTTGCCTGACGACGGTGCATCACGACGACAGTTTTAGGCAGAATATTTTAATTTGAACTAAGATGCACTAAAGTGCCGAATTATTGACTACATGTGTCTACAGCACGATCAGACACTCATTTATATAGTTTATCAGCAAACAAATGTTGATTTGGAGTGATTTGCTCTTTAAGGATACGCATCCTGTATGTGTGAATATATAGTCTGGCCATGACCCATAGAGAAAGCACAGTCATAGAGCAAACTCTACGGTGGTCTTTCAAGCTGTCTCCACGTGTAACTGGGCAACAACGTGACGTACTGATCACTACGGATGCCAGTCACGGTCGAAAAAGATGCAAAGGCATCCTTTTCTAAACAAAGGACTTAAGTACCTCTATCTGCTCTTGATTCAGAGAAAAGTCTGAGTCTAACTAGTCAAATGTTGATGCCAAAACCGTTTCAAATGAGCTGCTGCCATCTTTGTTGCTCCAGAAAGTGCGACGGTGGCACAGGAGTTTGGAAGGTTGCAGATTCGAGCCCCGCTCAGTCAGGCGCGCAGACAGGGTGGGGAACGGGGGGATCTGTCCCCCCAGATTCAGATCGACCCCGATCCGTCCCCCCCAACTAAGGCCAGAAAGAAAACAAAATCGGAGGTTAAGCACTTGAAGCTCCTTTTTCCAATTACATTGAATGCAGCATGACGTAAACAAACACCGACTCCAGAGGCACCAAAGTGGTTGCTGCTAGGATGCAGGATGAAGCGAAAAAGGCAACGATTACTGCGTATTTAAAAAAGACCAACAGAGTAAGTAGGCGGGACCGATCTGTCTGTTTATGCATGTTGGTTCTAGTTTCAGTACGTTGTTGTTGGTGTTGGGACTTACTCGTTATAAGCGCCAAAGCCTCATTGCTGACTTTAACAAGTCTCGTCTACAAATATGATCCCTCATGAAGTTACTACTTTACACCAGAAGATAGTGGAGATGTGGAACCTTCAGGCTGAGCAAAGTTTGGGAGTTTTTAGAGTTTGAAAAACGCCTCCCGCCGAGAGGCTCCCAGTCAGGGAGAGGAGGAGATGCGTGCAGCATGAAGAGCGCAAATATTAGATAAAACATATAATTGCCGGCAGGTCTGGTCTTTACTGACTGATCACTTTGTCTGGTCATGACTGACTCTGATTATGAAGCAGAATATTGACTCTGATGAAGAAATTCACTCATCCAGCCGGGAAGATTGACGCTGCTGCAGCATCAGACAGCTGGTGCTGCACGAGAGGTGTGTGGAGTTTACAAGCTCCAAACGTTGGGTTTGATGTTGGTTTAACCTTCTCTGGGACGTGATGGATGTAGAAATGATGGTAAAACACCGCTAACGTGACAGACGTAGCGACAATAAAAAAAAAAATTAAAAAAACTTTAAAAAGAGGCAGATGCCGATGCGTTAAGTATGGAAGTCAAGTGTGCCACATAATCATAAAAAAGTAAAATATAAAATTTTAAAAGACATTTATACATTTATATATAAATTACAACTTTCCACATATAATGAAAACTTATAAATAACGTAAAAATACGAAGGAACATCTGTTGGTCAGGCTGAAAAGTTTGGGAACCACTGCTCTAAGTGATAAGTGAATTTAGTTTTTTAAATATATTTCATGTGCAGTTTTTTAGGGTTTTATGTTTTCTGTAAAGATCGGTATGCTGAAAATCATTTAATGTTTTGCATAACGCGTAAGGTTTTGGTCAGTAATTGATTGGAAGAATAACAAATGACTGAATTAAATAGTGGAGCACCTCTGTCAGTGCGCCCCAGGGCAGCTGTGGCTACATCGTAGCTCATCACCATCAGTGTGTGAATGTGTGTGAATGGATGAATGATACACTGTAGTGTAAAGCACTTTGGAGTCCTTACTCTGAGAGGCGCTATACAAGTGCGGATCATTTATCATTTATAGTGTTGATCAGGCAGAAATTTGCTGCCGGCGTTCCACAAGTGTTACTTTTTACGTAAACCGTTGGATGAAATTACACAAACTGACTGAGCTCTAGTTAAGGCTCTTGCAATAGTGAGTGTGTGTGTGTGTGTGTGTGTGTGTGTGTGTGTGTGTGTGTGTGTGTGTGTTTGTGCGTGTGTGTGTGTGTGTGTGTGTGTGTGTGTGTGTGTGTGTGTGCACGTGTTTGGGAGAGGGTACATTGGAACTTTGTCCCCCCCAGTTTGAAAATCCTATCTGCGCCCCTGCGCTCAGTCTGCCACTGTCGTTGTGTCCTTGGGCACGACACTTAACCCTCCTTGCCTGCTGGTGGTGGTCGGAGGTACCGATGGTGCCTGTGCTTGGCCCCCCCAGCTGTGGCTACAATGTAGCTCATCACCACCAGGGTGTGTCTGTGTGAATTGGTGAATGACTGATTGTGTTGTAAAGCTCCTTGGGGGGTTCCAGGACATTAGAAGGCACTATGTCAAATACAGACCATTTACCATTTATTTTAGTACAATTTGTGTCAGACTTGAAAAACCAAAACTGCTCCACGTTAATGAGAAACAATAATCAACAATAATCAAGTCTGTCTTATTTTCTTTATTTCTTTACTTGAGGCCATTAACGTTTAATTTCCAGTGCATTCAGGTGCTGCTGTAAAGTGTTACTGACTCCTGAAGCTCCATGCTGAATTACCCATCAATGCTGCTACACCTCCGCCTGTATTATGGAGCTAAGTCGGGCGCCAGGCATTCTCCTGGCTCCCCTTACACACTAATTATATTGGGAATGACAGAAATCCCTGCCAGGCAGGCAGGCAGACGTCCAACCTGCTATTTAACAGTTATTCTTGGTTAAAATGAGAATGCACTCAGTAGGAGGTATAAGTCAATCCTTGGGTTTAAGGTGGAAGTGAAAGGTGTTGCCACACTAGCTGTCCACCTCCTAAACTTTTGGGTTGTTTCTTTCATCTCCACGCAGCCAACAGGAAGATGTCTCAGCTCATCCATGTACAGTCTGCTCTAATCTACCAGAGATGGTATGAGGAGGCAGAAAAGGAGACACTCAATCCATCAGTTTCTATTGCCACCTGGAGGCAAAACCCACGAGATTTACACTTTAAATGTAATTACTTTTTACAAAAACAGAGCAAATTAATTAAAAGTAATGGACTTTTCCTGCTATCTGCACAAATAAATAAATAACAAACAAATCCAGCATCTCTAAAAATCCTAACAAAGGTTTTCACTGATTGAGCTGATAATGCTGATGCATCAAATAAGGAGTCTAAAAGTCAGCCTCCTCCCACTTCAGTAATGACCGTTTACCTTGTTTCAGCAACATCAGTCAGACGGAGGTCAGAGCTGAAGGTCTGGCTGAAGTCAAAGTGCTCCAGGGAAATCAAGTTTCACGAGGCTTCAAAAAGACATTTTCTCATCAAAGTCATTTTATTCTAATGCGTGTCATCAGCAAAGGGATGAGAAGACGTCTTCGGTCTCCGAAAAACAGAACATGTTCCTTTCACAATGAATACAGCCAGTGTAGTCACAAATCACAAACCACTCTTGCAGAGCATAACAGCATCACCGCCAGAGCAAGAGCAACGACCAGAGTTAATATTGGGTTGGCTTTTCATCACTGGAGAGCTCTTCTTGAAAGAACGGCATGCTCTACACGTCTTTGGGGGCAGATCGGTGGCCCCTCACACTCACTATTGGACGCTCGTGTAAAGAAACCTTACATATACAAGCGCTTGTAAACACATAGGTGCTCTCATGGTGCTTCTGTTTCTTTGCCTGAGCTAACTAAACTCTATGAAGACCTCTGCATGCCCCCTCCACATCTTACCAAGTGGTGCTCGCTGCAGAACCACAAAGGCGGAGCTGCACCAGAGTCAGCCCCGCCCATTCCATCAGAGTCAGTCCAACTCCTTCCAGTTGTCAGACTTAATAGCATTCTGGAACCACAGAGGGTGTTATAGCTAAAAAATGCAAGATTGAGGACGGAGTTGAGAGGTTGAACAGGTTTTTGTAAAGGTTCCATATAATTAAAAATCTAACTTTTGGAACTTTTAATCATGTTATATTGTCATTTCCTCATAAGAAACACGCCAAAGCCATTTTTAGCCTCATTCATGCATTTTTCTCCCATCTCAGCTTCAATTTGGTCTTTTCCCCCGAAGCGGGTCTGGTCTTGGTTCTCAAATCTGGATATTCTGTCAATTTTCTGACAAATTACTTCTGAAACGACTTCTACTGAGACACCGGCAGAAAAGCCATACATCCCATCTCCAAAGACACACTGGATGGCACAATTACATGTAATGCCATTTGCTTTTCATCAGATTATAAATAAAGCTTTGATTGATTGAGATGTAGTGGTGAAGTGTTTGTCGAGTCAGATTGAAATGCATTTTTGCGCAGGTTTGCCTCCCAGTAGCGGCAGTATTAGGTAGATTTAAACCTCTTTTCTTCATTTCTAGCGACACTTGCCAGTACTATGTTTACAACAATTTACTGGTATACCGTTTAACATATAATGACTAATGTGTTTATTTATTTATTCGTTTATTTAGCCAGTGTGAGTCCATTTGTCAGCAGAGTTTCAACTAAAATGCTGTATAGGAACAACCAAATTCAAAGAACTTTTACAGACATAAATATTTTGCTGAAAATAAACATTACAACTAAAATATAAACAAATTAATTGTTTCAGCTGGATAAATAGATTGCTGCCGACCCCACCGAGAGTCAAACCAGCATCAGCTGAGGGGAAAGCAAAACTTGAAGTTGAATGATCATGCCACTGGACTACCAGAACCCATTTGACAGAGTTTATGCTGTTGTAGCTTGTTTTTGTCAGAGCGGCTGTGGGCAGATATTCGCTAAATGAAACCTTTTCATTTCAGGATATATTCAGGCTTTGTCTTGTAGCAAGTTATATTTTTCATGTTTAATTGGAGCATAGAACATAGCATTAACGACTGTAAACTAGTAACAGCCGTAATTCATGTGGGTCAGGTCAGTTTGCAATAAAGTTGAAAAACTAAAACAGAAGTCAGTGGGCTAGGCTGAGTTTGCGTGAGTGGGCGGGGCTGACTCTGGTGCAGCTCCGCCTTTGTAGTTCTGCAGCGAGCACCCTCTCCATCTTACCCTCATCTTTGTTTAAATCTGCTTTTCAGTCCCAGCGTGCTCTCTATAATTAATGCTTCTCCGGTTTCTGG
Organism: Nothobranchius furzeri; assembly: GCF_043380555.1. Lineage (NCBI taxonomy): Eukaryota > Metazoa > Chordata > Actinopteri > Cyprinodontiformes > Nothobranchiidae > Nothobranchius > Nothobranchius furzeri. The sequence goes on from NC_091758.1 coordinate 9,290,116, forward strand.
TCAGGTCCTGCTTACTTAAAGAACGCTGTAATCCACCCGAGTCTTGACCTCTCTCTCCATAGCAGCTTCAGACCCATCTCTAAACTTCCGTTCATCTCCAAGATCTTGGAAAAGGTTGTGGCTAAACAACTCACAGCTTCTCTTGATGAACATAACATCTATGATAGCTTACAGTCAGGTTTTAGTAGAGCTCATTCTACTGAAACAGCTCTTCTTAGGGTCTCTAATGACCTTCTGACTCACAGTGATGCAGGGGACTGTTCTGTTCTGGTCCTGCTGGACCTGACTGCAGCCTTTGACACTGTTGACCATCACCTGCTACTGGAGAGGCTGAGAGACTGGGTAGGCCTATCAGGAACTGCTCTGGAGTGGTTCTCCTCTTATCTCTCTGAGTGTTCCTTCTCTGTGGCCATCTCCAAGTTTAGGTCCTCCACCACCTCCCTTACCCATGGTGTCCCACAAGGTTCTGTGCTGGGGCCACTGCTCTTCCTCCTCTATCTGCTTCCTCTTCAGCACATCCTGAGCTCCTTCAAAGGAATCTCCTACCATCTTTATGCAGATGACATCCAACTGTACATCTCCTTTAAGCCCCATGAGATGTCTAAGCTGCAGCTGTTACACACCTGCTTAGTCTCTATCAAAACCTAGATGGTGGGAGCTTTCTTCAGCTGAATGAATATAAGACTGAGATCCTCATCTGTGCTCCAGACAAGCTGGTTCCCAAAGTCAGAGACTCTCTTGGTCAGCTTGCTTCCCACACCAAACCCTCTTGTTAGTGTAACCCAGAAGCTAGAACCTTAATGAGGTATTAACTAATTGGCTTACTAATATGATCCATCCTCAATTTAGATAAAATATAAAATATAAATTAAGGAAATTAACAATACTAATTAATAGATATCTAATTAACTAATAGATAATTTCATAATGAATTATTGGAAGGGTGAATAACTAAAATAACGAGTTTAATATTAAACATCGGTTAAAACAAGAATCTTGAACATCCCTAACAGAAACAGAAGAGGAAAGCTGTATACTATTGGTCCAGGTGGGAATCTGAAATTTCATTGGCTGAGAGAAATAAGTCCCGCCTCCGCGAAATAAAACCGTGCGACGCAGCTGAGCGAGAGGAGAGACAAACGGCTGTGCAGCACGCAGATACAGAAAGCAAAGACTGAGCGGTTAGAGAGAGAGAGAGAGAGAAAAAAAAAAACAACGGTCGAGGCCGTGAAGAACCCTGATTTGGGTGCCGCATAGATAGAGGGAGAGGCGGACTTGACTCCTTCTAATAAGAGCTAGGAACTTGGAACCAACGCGGTGAGTAAAGAAAAAAGAAGAGAAAAAGCTAACGATGCAACTTAAAAAAAAAAAGGAAACTTAAATAGCTTATCAAATTAATTCCATTCTTATAGATTTGTGTGGAGACGACAGAGTGAACCAATCCTCTGTAGGAGGGAACCGTTGGAGCGCGTTGGTGAGTGAATGAGATTAAATTCAGTAAATTATTAAATTCAAAAAGCTAATTACAGCAACCGAGGTGACAGCAGTGGGCTGCTAGACGTTAGATCCCAGGAGTTAACATCTCAAACTACCAGTTAACGGTAGTAGGGCATATAGGAGTTAACGGCTCAAACCGCCAGTTAACGGCGGTAGGGCATATGGGATTCCCAGGAGTTAACGGCTCAAACCGCCAGTTAATGGTGGTACGGCCTAGATGTACAAGGTCCTCAGGGGCATTATAGCTAACGCCATAGAATTAGCAATGCGTCCCTTAACCAAACATTTAATAATAAAAAAAATAGATAAATAAAAATAAATAAAAGCTAACTGATTAGGGAGGAATTATTTTACAAAGGTGGACCAAAGGACCAGAATTTATATTTTGTTGAATTTTGTTATAGAACATTTTATTTATTTATTTATTTATTTATTTATTTATTTATTTATTTATTTATTTATTTATTTATTTATTTATTTATTTATTTATTTATTTATTTATTGTGTTACAGATATACAAGGTGTCACAATGCTGTATAGAAACACAACTAAATGTATCCTTGTTGTCATGAATGTATTTCTTGTTGAATAGTGTAGAGTAATAGAATCTAACTGAGCCTATTGAGCTGAACAATTGTTGTCATATGTAATTATATTTCCAGAGCTACTGAGAATTATTTTAATAGACAATCAAATTGATGTTATGTTAGTTGAACTGTGAACCCAAACATGATTGGCTATGCCAATAGAGTGAAGCATTTGTTTAAGTCTGTAAGACTTTATGCTGTGATGTGACAAGAAGGGTCGATGCCAACTCGCTAACAGTCCTGTTGTTTACAGGCTGGGTTTTTTTTTCCTTGGGTTTGATCCCGACTCCTATGATCACTCACTTGGAACGAGAACTGGATTTCTTCCTGATGAGGGAGATGGCGAGCCTTAACCACTGAACGAACCAGGACATCTCAAGTAACTGAAGAGCAGACTGCTCTCTTCTGTGAACAATCTCAACGGTGCGGTAGGAAAAAATCGCACCACCGGACTCTGACTTTCACCCCAAGCGTGGGGATTTGACTTGACGCCGGCTGACTTGTGACTCATATGATCAAATCTCATACCGAGCATTTTACTATTGTCGATTGTTTTCATCTGTTTTTGTGTGTTATCTTTATGTGTTATATTTCCCATTATTATTAAAATTTAGTATATAAACCGTTTCATGCTATACCCGTGACTCCAGTCATTCTTAAACAACCTCCAATTCTCCCCGAACCTAATTATTGGCCCATTTGTTTATTTTTTCTTTTAATTATCTTATTGTATCCTGTAATCCGGTTACATAAAACTTGGCGAGCCAGCCAGGAGAATTGTAGAGTTGTTACCTTAGCTAACCATTGACTGACATCATAAGAGTGCCTGGAGATCACAGTGGTTTGCCATTTTGGCATTATTGGTACTTTTGAGTGTTTTAAAATGGAAGTTGTGAAAACAGAAAAGGTCAAAGTTTCAAATGCTGTTTTAATCAGTGGGTTAACTGATACAGACCTTGATAACGAAGTCTTTGGGTTTATGGAAGGATTCGGACCAGTTAACAGGCGCATTAAGTTACCAAACTGTGATCAGATTATTGTGGAGTTTCAACATGAAGCCACTGTTAAGGAATTAAAGAAACAATGTTTACCCTATGACAAACCTTGTACTAGGAACCCAGATGTTTTCTTTCATATTCAAGACCTAGCCAGCGCGTACAGTCTAGAAACTAGCACATCTGCCACTGATGCCTATCTGTCAGAGCTCAGGGACATAGCTGCGCGTAGCAATCAATCATTTAAAGACCTTCTAATGGAGGAACTGGCAAAAATTGGGGAATCTTTAGGAAGGGATACCCATGCATCTGAACCAGTCACTGAACCAGAGCCAATGCTCCATAGTGACCAAGTTACATATTCCCTGCCTTTAACACCAGAAGTTAACTATATGAACAACTCAAAGGACAACTGTCCACCTACAGAGACTGGAAAACAAAACCCTTGCATTCCACCAAATCTTTTAAACACACCTGAGGTTCAGCGAGTTATTGTGGAACACATTGTTAAAAGCAGTGAGGTTATCCCTCCGCCTACTTCACAATACAGACTAAAACCGTTCTCAGGGCGAGTTCCACACCCTTCTTTTGAAACTGACTATGATACTTGGCGTAGTAGTGTAGTGTTATGCATAAATGATCCTTCACTCACCAAGTCCCAAATTGTACGAAGAATCGTGGAGAGTCTGTCAGCCCCAGCAGCGAGCATCGTTAAAGCTCTTAGTCCAAAATCCGACCCGGAAACGTACCTTGAACATCTCGATTCAGCTTACGCAGCTGTCGAAGACGGCGACGAGCTCTTTGCTCGCTTCTTAAACACAAACCAGGACAGTGGTGAAAAACCTTCCGATTACTTTCAGAGGTTATACACCTTGTTAAACCTAGTTATTCAGAGGAATGGAATTTCCTCCAGTGACGCCGACCAGCAGCTGCTCAAGCAGTTTTGCAGAGGCTGTTGGGACAGCTCGCTGATTTCAAACCTGCAACTCGAACAAAAGAAAGACAACCCGCCTCATTTTACAGCACTTCTCCTCAAACTGCGCACTGAAGAAGACAAACAGGCTACTAAAGCAGCACGCATGAAACAACACTTAGGGGCACAACGAACTAGAGTGTATTCAAATGTGCAAACAACATGCTCTCAGAGTAAAAACACTTGTGAACTGGAAATAGATGATAACTGTGATGACTTACGCAAACAAATCGCTGAGCTCAGGAGCCAAATTGCACAGCTTAAGGTTAACAACACAGATAAAAAGGCAAAGAAAACTCAAAAAGAGTCAAAACCCCGTGTGGGGACTAAAATTCCAGATGAGCCCAAACAGATTCAGCAGATAACAGCAGTGGTGCCCAGACCAAAGCCTGGATACTGTTTTAAGTGCGGAGAAGATGGGCACATAGCTTCTAGCTGTAGCAACGAGCCAAATCCAGCACTAGTTGCAACTAAAAGACTTGCTCTTAGACAGAAGCAGCGCGAGTGGGAGATGTCAAAGCCAATTGCTCAGTCTCCTCCTTTAAACCGGTAGAAGCTCCTATCGTGGGACAGATAGGTGCTAAAGTAGAACCAAGTCCCTCTAAGGAAAGGACAGAGAGACTTTTTTGCAAGCCAGTTCATGCTCATTCAGTGCCAAAACTTCCCAAAAGATTAGTGGGTGGGCGATGCACAGCTACAGTCTCAGTTAACAGTGTTGAATGTAATTGTTTACTGGATTCAGGGTCCCAGGTAACCACCATTGCCAATTCTTTTTACCAAGAACACTTACCTGACCTCTCAATTAAACCCATCAGTAATCTGTTAGAAGTCGAGGGCGCAAACGGTCAAGCAGTTCCTTATTTAGGATACATAGAGATAAGTGTCACATTTCCAAAAGAGCTCGATCAGTCTGGACTTGAGTTACCTACCCTTGCGTTAGTGGTTCCGGATATAAGCTCAAACTCTGATACACCACTACTCATTGGCACAAACACACTCGATCCTTTGTATGAGCAATTGTCTGCCAATAACTTACCTGATTCCAAGGCACTCTCTTATGGGTACCAACACGTGCTAAAAGCCTTAGCAGTCAGAAAAAAACAAAGCAAAGATGGACGAGTTGGTGTGGTGAAGCTTCGAGGGAGAACCCAAGAAGTTCTCCCTGCAAATAAAAAACTGTTACTAGAAGGGTTTATGCAACCCAGCCAAAACAAGCATGAGCCTTATGCACTCATTGAACAACCCACCAATGGTTCTCTACCAGGGGGTATAATTGTAGACTGTTGCCTCATTTCCTTACCTTCACATGGTCCATACAAAGTACCTGTTGTACTAAGAAACGAAACTAACCATGACATCACATTACCCACTAACTGTGTGATCGCTGAGTTAGTTAAAGCCGATCGTGTTATGCCATATCCAGAACCTGACAAAAGTGATCAGAAAGTACTTGCGGCGTGTAGTTCGCAGCAACAGACTTCACCTTCAAACCCTCCTCTCAGTTTTGACTTCGGTACTTCGCCCTTGTCCGAAGAATGGAAAGGGAGGATCACCAACAAACTTAACACTTACTCCGATGTGTTTTCGCACCACGATCTTGATTTTGGTCATACACAACAGATAAGACATCACATCAACTTAAAAGACGAGACCCCATTCAAACAGAAATCTCGGCCGATCCATCCACATGATTATGAAGCCGTGAGAAAACATTTGGAAGCCCTCTTGGAAACCGGTATAATAAGAGAGTCGGAGTCTCCATTTGCCTCACCAATAGTGGTAGTTCGGAAAAAGAATGGTGAGGTACGTCTATGTATAGACTATAGAAAGCTTAATCTGCAAACCATTCGCGACGCATATGCCCTGCCTAACTTGGAGGAGTCCTTTTCTGCTCTCGCTGGATCACAGTGGTTTTCTGTGATGGACCTCAAGTCAGGTTACTATCAAATAGAGATGTGTGAAAAGGATAAACCTAAAACTGCTTTTGTTTGCCCGTTTGGGTTTTATGAATTTAACCGTATGCCACAAGGAATAACAAATGCTCCAAGCACTTTCCAACGGGTTATGGAAAAGTGTATGAAGGACATTAATCTGAAGGAAGTGTTAGTTTTCCTAGACGACTTGATCGTCTTTTCCAACTCCTTGGAAGAACACGAAACCAGACTTTCTCACGTTCTTGAACGGCTTAGAGAATACGGACTCAAGCTATCACCAGATAAGTGTCGTTTTTTCCAGACATCTGTGCGTTATCTTGGACATATAGTATCTCGAGATGGCATAAAAACCGATCCAGATAAGGTGGAAGCACTCAAAACATGGCCGAAGCCTCAGACTTTGAAGGAACTCCAATCTTTCTTAGGATTTACCGGTTATTACCGACGCTTCGTTAAAGATTACTCAAATATTGTCAAGCCACTAACATCTCTCACGGCTGGTTATCCACCCAAACGGAAAAACTTTAAAACACCACCATGTAGATCAAAGTACTTGAACCCCAAAGAACCCTTTGGGAATCGTTGGAGCCAAGACTGTGAGAAGTCCTTTCAAACTATTATTGAAAAACTTACCACTTCGCCAGTTCTTGGCTACGCTGACGCAAAACTCCCATATCTAGTACACACAGATGCTAGTACGACCGGACTCGGTGCAGCGCTATACCAAGTGCAAAACGGTGTCACACAGGTAATCGCTTATGCAAGTCGCGGTTTAAGCTCTAGTGAAACTAGGTACCCTGCGCACAAGTTGGAGTTTCTAGCCTTAAAGTGGGCCATAACAGATAAGTTTCATGACTATTTGTATGGGAACACATTCACTGTCATTACTGATAATAATCCGTTAACTTACCTCTTAACAACGGCAAAACTCGATGCAACGAGCTATCGTTGGCTAGCTGCGTTGTCCACCTATAATTTTGACATCAGATACCGTGCAGGTACACAGAACGTTGACGCGGATGGCCTGTCTAGGAGGCTGCATGATAAACCTGAAGACAACTCAAAATTCACTGAGGAATGCCAACGACTAGATGAGTTCCGATCTCATCTTTTATCCTCTGTCAAAGAAGTCGAGCTTCAACTTCAAGCCGAAGCAGTGAAGGCAACATGCCAAAAGCACATGGTCTTGGATGAGACTGATTCTCCTTGTGGTTTAGTTCAGTCACTTGCCATGTCTGCAGCGGCCATTCCAGACCTATTCCAGTTGGAAGACAATAGTGACAGTTTCTTTGCTGTGCCCAAGTATAACCATGCTGACCTTGTCTCCTTGCAGAGGAAAGATCCAACCATTGGCCGAGTCATTCAGCTGCTTATGACTGACAATAAACCGCCAACTAATACTATTGCAGAACCCCCGGTGGTTCTTAACCTTTTGAGAGAGTGGAAACGGTTTGAGTTTCAAAATGATTTACTGTACCGGAGACGCCAATTAGGACCAGAGACATCATTGCAGTTAGTCTTGCCTGATTCATTACGTTCAACAGTCATGCAAAGCCTACATGATGATATGGGGCATCTTGGGGTTGAACGTACGACAGATCTCATTCGGTCCCGTTTTTACTGGCCAAGAATGGCTAGTGATATCGAAATCAAAGTTAAAACTTGCGAAAGATGTATCCGTCGGAAGGCCCTCCCTGACAAAGCTGCTCCAATGGTGAGTATTACCACCACCAGACCTATGGAGTTAGTTTGCATGGATTTTCTCTCCATAGAACCAGACAGTAAGAACACTAAAGATGTCTTAGTGATTACAGACCATTTTACAAAGTATGCAGTGTCCATCCCAACCAAAGATCAGAAAGCCACCACCGCCGCGAAGAACCTGTGGGAACATTTTTTAGTCCACTACGGGTTTCCTGAGCGTCTTCATAGTGATCAGGGACGGGATTTCGAATCACGTACAATCAAGGAACTTTGTTCTTTACTTGGTATCCGTAAAGTCAGAACGAGCCCTTATCACCCTCGTGGCAACCCCGTTGAACGGTACAATCGTACATTACTCAGCATGTTGGGAACTTTACAAGCCACTGAGAAACATCACTGGCGCGATTTTGTAAAACCACTTACTCACTCGTACAATTGTACAAAAAATGACGTGACGGGATACTCTCCCTACGAGCTAATGTTCGGTAGGCAGCCTCGGTTGCCTATAGATATTGCCTTTGGGTTACCGCATTTGAACAAGCCCTCTATAACTCATTCTCAGTATGTTAAAGAACTGAAGAGTCATCTGGAACAGAGTTATGACATTGTCATAAAAAACTCTCAAAAAACAGCGAGGAAGAACAAAGAACGGTTCGACAGAAACATTCGTGAGTCCACACTAGGTGTGGGAGATCGTGTTTTAGTCCGAAATCTTCGCTTAAGAGAAAAGCATAAATTAGCAGACAAATGGGAGCAAACAGTGTATATAGTTCTCAAACAGATGGAAAACTTGCCAGTATACACTGTAAAACCAGAGAACGGAGAAGGACCCAACAGAACACTCCACAGAGATCTTTTACTGCCTTGTGGTTTTCTCTCTTCATTAGAAAATGAAACAGAACGCGTTACGAAACCTAGCAGACCTCATACAAGACAGAGTTCAGCCTTAGAACCTGACCCAGATGAGCCACTTGACGAAGAGGTAGATGAGTTTTATTACTCTGATCTTCCACAAGTGCTAAACCGACCATCCTATCAAATAGCGGTCACCTTGCCAAATAGGGAACTCATAGCAGATTCAGGACCGGTAAATAATATTCAACAACAAAACACACTATCCTTACACACAGGGGATCGCAAGGAACCAACCTTAGCTGGTAATGAAAATGCTGAATTGTCCTTACTTGACAAAGGCATCAACACCGAAACATTCTTACCTGACAGAATGAGTGAAACTGCGACATTCTTACCTGAAAGAGTGAAAGAAGCAGCAACATACTTACCTGAAAAAACGAAAAAAAAAACGAAGTATACTTACCTGACGTAGAAACGGGGGATGAAACTAACACAAACCTACCTCAATTGGATGGTGTCCTAAAGTCGCAGCAACGTGATGTAAGTTTTGAACCCATCATACACGATCAGACACATACATCTGAAAAGACCAAAGTCTTAGAGAATAGCTCATCAGCTCTGTCGGAAACAGAGAGCTCACTTCGTCCTGTCTCAGTTGAGAATCAAACCGAAACGGATGAGCATGATACTGTGCAACCAGAGATGTATGTCAGGAGATCTGAACGAAGTAGTCAGCCTCCTCAAAGACTAACTTACTCTCAATTGGGCAATCCACTAGTGACCGTAGTTAGGTCCCTTTTCCAAGGACTTAATAAAGCTTTTATTGACTCTCTTACTCAAGAAGTTGTGTACCCCGTAGAAACAATGCACAGGGACGTGCATGATATTTAATGGGGGAGGATGTAACCCAGAAGCTAGAACCTTAATGAGGTATTAACTAATTGGCTTACTAATATGATCCATCCTCAATTTAGATAAAATATAAAATATAAATTAAGGAAATTAACAATACTAATTAATAGATATCTAATTAACTAATAGATAATTTCATAATGAATTATTGGAAGGGTGAATAACTAAAATAACGAGTTTAATATTAAACATCGGTTAAAACAAGAATCTTGAACATCACTAACAGAAACAGAAGAGGAAAGCTGTATACTATTGGTCCAGGTGGGAATCTGAAATTTCATTGGCTGAGAGAAATAAGTCCCGCCTCCGCGAAATAAAACCGTGCGACGCAGCTGAGCGAGAGGAGAGACAAACGGCTGTGCAGCACGCAGATACAGAAAGCAAAGACTGAGCGGTTAGAGAGAGAGAGAGAGAGAGAAAAAAAAAAACAACGGTCGAGGCCGTGAAGAACCCTGATTTGGGTGCCGCATAGATAGAGGGAGAGGCGGACTTGACTCCTTCTAATAAGAGCTAGGAACTTGGAACCAACGCGGTGAGTAAAGAAAAAAGAAGAGAAAAAGCTAACGATGCAACTTAAAAAAAAAAAGGAAACTTAAATAGCTTATCAAATTAATTCCATTCTTATAGATTTGTGTGGAGACGACAGAGTGAACCAATCCTCTGTAGGAGGGAACCGTTGGAGCGCGTTGGTGAGTGAATGAGATTAAATTCAGTAAATTATTAAATTCAAAAAGCTAATTACAGCAACCGAGGTGACAGCAGTGGGCTGCTAGACGTTAGATCCCAGGAGTTAACATCTCAAACTACCAGTTAACGGTAGTAGGGCATATAGGAGTTAACGGCTCAAACCGCCAGTTAACGGCGGTAGGGCATATGGGATTCCCAGGAGTTAACGGCTCAAACCGCCAGTTAATGGTGGTACGGCCTAGATGTACAAGGTCCTCAGGGGCATTATAGCTAACGCCATAGAATTAGCAATGCGTCCCTTAACCAAACATTTAATAATAAAAAAAATAGATAAATAAAAATAAATAAAAGCTAACTGATTAGGGAGGAATTATTTTACAAAGGTGGACCAAAGGACCAGAATTTATATTTTGTTGAATTTTGTTATAGAACATTTTATTTATTTATTTATTTATTTATTTATTTATTTATTTATTTATTGTGTTACAGATATACAAGGTGTCACAATGCTGTATAGAAACACAACTAAATGTATCCTTGTTGTCATGAATGTATTTCTTGTTGAATAGTGTAGAGTAATAGAATCTAACTGAGCCTATTGAGCTGAACAATTGTTGTCATATGTAATTATATTTCCAGAGCTACTGAGAATTATTTTAATAGACAATCAAATTGATGTTATGTTAGTTGAACTGTGAACCCAAACATGATTGGCTATGCCAATAGAGTGAAGCATTTGTTTAAGTCTGTAAGACTTTATGCTGTGATGTGACAAGAAGGGTCGATGCCAACTCGCTAACAGTCCTGTTGTTTACAGGCTGGGTTTTTTTTTTTCCTTGGGTTTGATCCCGACTCCTATGATCACTCACTTGGAACGAGAACTGGATTTCTTCCTGACGAGGGAGATGGCGAGCCTTAACCACTGAACGAACCAGGACATCTCAAGTAACTGAAGAGCAGACTGCTCTCTTCTGTGAACAATCTCAACGGTGCGGTAGGAAAAAATCGCACCACCGGACTCTGACTTTCACCCCAAGCGTGGGGATTTGACTTGACGCCGGCTGACTTGTGACTCATATGATCAAATCTCATACCGAGCATTTTACTATTGTCGATTGTTTTCATCTGTTTTTGTGTGTTATCTTTATGTGTTATATTTCCCATTATTATTAAAATTTAGTATATAAACCGTTTCATGCTATACCCGTGACTCCAGTCATTCTTAAACAACCTCCAATTCTCCCCGAACCTAATTATTGGCCCATTTGTTTATTTTTTCTTTTAATTATCTTATTGTATCCTGTAATCCGGTTACATTAGGAGTCTTGGCGTGACCTTTGACCCAGCTCTCACCCTGGATTCTCATGTCAGTTCTCTTGTTCGCTCTTCCTTCTTCCATCTCAGGAACATTGCCAAGCTGAGTCCCATTCTGTCCCGCTCTGAACTTGAGACAGTTCTCCACACCTTCATCTCCTCACGCTTAGACTACTGTAACTCTCTTTTCACGTGTCTGAGCAGAACCTCCCTGAACCGTCTACAGGTGGTTCAGAACGCCTGTGCTCGGCTTCTGACCAAGTCCTCCAAACACACCCACATCACCCCGCTTCTCCTCCAGCTTCACTGGCTGCCAGTCAACTTCAGGGTTCATTTCAAGATCCTGGTTCTGGTCTATAGGGCCTTACATGGACAAGCACCATCTTACATTGGTGATCTTCTTAGTCCCTACACCCCCAGCAGGTCCCTGAGGTCCAGTGATCAAAGCCTACTGGTTGTGCAGCACCAGGCTAAAGACCAAAGGTGACAGATAATCTGCTGCTGTGGCCCCCAGACTCTGGACCTCTCTCCCCCTGAGCCTGAGATCAGTGGACTCAGTGGTCTCCTTTAAAAAGCAGCTGAAAACTCACTTGTTCAGGCTTTTGTGTGACCTTCATCATCACCCTCTCTTTGTTCTGCTCTCCCCACCTTATTGCACCTCCCTTAGGATCCACTGATTTCCCTCTTTCCTATTCACTCTCTCTCTTTACATTTTTAATCACAATTGTCTATTTTTGCTTATTTGAAACATATTTTTAATCATTTTCTCAATTATTTTTTATATTTAAATTTTTTTTGTTTTTGTGAAGAGCCTTGTGATTTGTATCTTGAGAAAGACACTATAAAAAAATTCTTCTTCTTCTCCTTCTTCTTCTCCTTCTTCTTCTCCTTCTTCTTCTTCTCCTTCTTCTTCTTCTTCTCCTTCTTCTTCTCCTTCTTCTTCTCCTTCTTCTCCTTCTTCTCCTTCTTCTCCTTCTCCTTCTTCTCATTCTTCTTCTCCTTCTTCTCCTTCTTCTTCTCCTTCCTCTTCTCCTTCTCCTTCTTCTCCTTCTCCTTCTTCTCCTTCTTCTTCTCCTTCTTCTCCTTCTTCTTCTTCTTCTTCTTCTTCTTCTTCTTCTCATAAGTATGGACTTGGGCGTTTTCTTTCTTTTTTTTTTACGGTGTCCTGTCTGGCTGTGAAGCAAACAGAATTGATGTCTGAATGCTGGTGACAAGCCTTACAGATTTACTCTCAGGTGGAGCATTAAAGCGTCTGCTTTTAATGTCACGCCTGATACTTAAAACTTTATTGTTATTGTTTTTGAATGCTTTGTAATTCCGACCAGACACGGAGACAGAGGTGAAAGAGAAAGGAACAGACAAAAGGTGGGGAGGGGGGGGGGGGGTCCACAAAAATAAACAATAATGAAAAAGAGTCTGCTTCTAGACCTGCAGAAAAAGACAACAAAAAAAAGCAAAAGAACAAAAAAAAATGGGACACAACAACAATACAACAAGATCAAGCTATCACTGCATCAAGCAGACTCTTGTTTATCATTGGTTGTTTATTTTTGTGGCATCCAGGAGGTCCCACGTGTTGGTAAGCTCACTTAGAGTCTAAGTCTTAGACTATATAAGACGTGGCGTGTCTGGATGTATTATTCGGCTGCAGCAGAGAAGCTGAAACATCATTTTGTTCTTTGGCTTTCATTGCTTTATCCTCATGGATTAGACATTTCATTACTAATGCAATCTATTTGATTTGAGCAAAACCACACTGCTAAAGCACCAAACTGACAACAGACAGGCAGCAGTGCTGCAACATCCTTACTAGCTGCCCAAACGTGCATCAGGTTGTTTAAATATTCAAGAGCAGAAGGAGAGCGTCAGGGTTCATTCAGGGTTTCACAGAGATGCAGAAGAAGCTGAGTGATGCTTTCATTTTACCCAAGTCACGATACTCTGGCTGGAGGGGAGGAATGAAACAGAAACTTAGCAAAGTGTAAATCTAGGGCGGGGACTGTGTAAATAAAAACAGGGAAATAATGAAAGAAATATTAAATTCATGTACTGGAAGACAAGTCGTGGTCCTGGAATTATTGCTGTATATATGGGTAGAATATTACACGCAGGAATGTTTGAGCTTTATGAACTTTTTTTAATCTTAAGTTTTGCTAAACTGATGACACATCAATTAAACACATAAATAATGTATCTTGTCTGTTTAAACCGTTTTCTCTTGAGCATGAGATGATCAGTTGATTTATAAAGGGAAGACACACACACACACACACACACACACACACACACTCAGGAGCAGCAGCAGCAGCGCTGGACAGAAACAACTAAAACGATATAAAAGAAAGACAGAAAATGACTAAAAGTAAGAAAACATGAGTCAGAAATGTTATTAAAGCAATAATAAAAAACACAGAGAAAACAAAGCAAATGGTTAATTACACCAGAGCAGCCAGGAGGAGGGGCTAAATAATCATACGCCTGAAAAAATACAGAATGAGTCATAAAGGAGGCAAATAAATAGATGAAAACTGTGAAAGTTTTAGAAGGAAAAGAAACTAAACAAACAAACAAACAAACAAAGATCAGGGACTAGATCATAACTTTTGAGAATTCACTGTAAAGTCTCTGACAAGTCAGTGACTCGATGCAATCATCTGGGTTCCTTATGTAGGACACTTAGCTAAATTAATCAACTGAACCCAGCGAAGAAGGTTCAATTAGAATATTGACTTTGTGAAGTGCCTTCGATGACTCTTGTTGAGAATTGACAAATTATACATAAACTGAATTTAATAGAATTTCAATGGCATGAAATTATGTCAGGCTGCACAGTGGTGCAGTGGATAGCGCTGCTGCCTTGCAGCTAGGAGGTCCTGGGTTCACATCCTGGCCCGGGGTCTCTGCATGGAGTTTGCATGTTCTCCCTGTGCTCGCGTGGGTTCTCACCCAGTACACCCCCCCCCCCCCCCCCCCCCCCCCCACTAACAGGACCGTCAGGTTGATGGTCTGTCTAAACAGTCTTTAGGTGCATGTGTGTGCTTGGTTGTTTGTCCTGTGTGTCCCAATTGACTGGCAACCTGTCCAGGGTGTACCCCGCCTGTTTGCCCGAAGGCAGCTGGAGATAGCCCCCCGCGAACCTGTGTGGATAAGCGCGTATAGGAAATGGACGGATGAAATTATGTCTCTTTTACATTATACATAAATCAATGATAAATGATCCGCACTTGTATAGCCCCTCTCAGAGTAAGGACTCCAAAGCGCTTTACACTACAGTGTATCATTCATCCATTCACACACACATTCACACACTGATGGTGATGAGCTATGATGTAGCCACAGCTAGGGATCGCAGCGAGCGACGACAAAATGCTCTTGTGCATGCGCAGCTGTCTTGGCAAGTTCTCGTTATGATGGACGGGTACCGAAACGAGGCACCGTTTCAAATGACGTGAATCGGTGCTCGGTCGGTACTATGGAATTCGGTCGGTACTATGGAATTCGGTCGGTACCTTAAAAAGTACCGAATTCGGTAGCCATCCCTAGCCACAGCTGCCAATTGCATGTTTTTTGAGGGACATATTGTGCAACACTCACTTCATACATCTCTTTGTGCTGCCATGTGGGTCTCTGCTACCTCTGTACACACTCCAAACGTGAAAAAAAACACCCACTTATTTTTTGTCAGTGTTTGGTTTTACGACTTAAGTACCTAAAACAAGCCATTTTAAAAACTCCTTGTTTGTGATGTCACAAACTGGGAAATTTGAATAAAACCGCCTCTGATGTGAAACAGAGTGGCTCTTCCCTGAGCTCCTTCCACACATCGGAGCTCCTCAGCTAATAGCAGCCTGAGCGGGGATGGGTGGGCGTGGCCAGGTCCAACTTGTTTTCTTACAGTGACAGAGCCCGGAAACGGCTCATTCTGGAAGGTACTGAAAATGTCAAGAATAAAACTGCTGAAATTGCGTTATGTTAGAGGGATTTAGTACAAAGGACTTCACAGCCATAGAACAATTATAACTATAAAAATTCATAACATAATATATTATGCTGTTTTACAACTTTTACTCAAAAATGATAGTATGTGCACTTTCAGGTGGTTTTATATGATGCTGTGTGATTTGTTGTTGTTAACACGTTCAATTTCCAGGTTTAATGGGATTTTGTCCCATGGGCGGGATGCTGGAATGCTAAAGGGTTACTAGCATCCCTCCATAAACCACATAGAATTTTTGCTGATTATCCATAAAAAAGACACTAATACCAATTAGCTACAGCAACCATCCTGAAGCAGATTCACTCCCAACATTGGTTTCTCGAAGAAGAAATTACTTTCCAAAGGTTTCAATGAAAACCATCAGTTATTGGGATTTAAAGGTGCATTCGATTTTCCTTGGAATTCAGAACTCTGAACTAGGAATGATGTCACACCCGAGTTAACAGCGTTCTGGTTGCCGGAGATGGAGAAGTCGGGATTCCAATACGGCGAAGCCCTTGAAAATTGCTGTTTGGTGCTCTCAACGAACACAGACAACTCATGAACACACATAAAGCTCATCTTCAAAAAATATTTGACGAGAGACAAAGAGGATCTAAAACAACACTTTTAGATTGTTCAGCTTGGAGTTTCAGGCGCTACATATAACACAGATTTTAGACGCAATCAAAACTACTGTTGTTGATACAGAGAGCTGCCATTTTGGATCTCGAAGTCGGGGTTGTGAAAATTTTCCGAGTTTCCGATTGGCGTTTCATTTGATTTTTCCTACTCGGAGGTGGGGATTTCCGAGTTCCGAGGACAAATCGAACGCACTATAAGACCACACACGCGCGCGCACACACGCCCTCACACAACAACAACATGCACATCATTATTATGAAATTAAAACATAAACATTATTCTTTTATTTTCTGCTCTCAAAGCATTTGCTTTAATTATTGTCCGAGAACGATGAGTAATAGAAACAGTGAATGAGTAAGAAGAAAATGTAGACGATGCATAACCCTCACACAGTAACGGACGATGAGCTCTGCCTCCTTAGCTCCTAAACGTAATATCAAATATGGCCCACGGGGACTTTAGTGCAAAGCATTATGGGTCGTCAGTGCCTGCAGGCTTTCTCTCTCCAAACACTTTTAATCATTCTCCTCCATCACTTGCTATTCCTGCTCATCAAAGAGGAAATCTCTGTCTTTTTGTTACAGTTGATGGCTTGTGGTTTTATGCAGAGCTGCTCAAAGCCACAGCTCTCTCTCTCTCACTCATTCATCACCATAATGGCACAGCAGGAAACGGATGTGAGTGAATGTGGTGAGCGCGTCACAGGGTCGTGCTGAGATGATGGAGGAGGCCATTAGAGAGGAGCGCGTCCTGTTTGTGTGACTGCATTCTGATGAAGCCGCCTGAACACACCCGAGAGCAGCAGCGATGAGGAGCGCTGGCGCACACCTGAGGATCTACATCATGCAGCTTATTGGAACTTTCATCTATAGCAATGTGTAAAGTTAGAGAAACAAAAACGCGGCTCATCTCTAAGTAAACACTAATGAAATGACATCCACATGTATACAGGGGGACCCGAGCGCTGGGCTACTGTTGACCAACACAGTTTACTGAGAGGAGAAATAAGACAGCAAATCTGAGAAAGGTTGGCTTTAAGAGTCTGTGTGTGACGAGAGGCCAGAGATAGAAACTCGCGGCTGCAGCCTCCTCCGGGTTGAATACAAAGCACCAACTTTACGCAAGACTTTATCCAAACAAGCTGCAGTAACAACGTTCTCTCTAAGTTTATGTGATCAACCGGAAGACGAGGAGGAGGCGAGTCGGCGTCAGCCTCACTCACATTTAAAGGTACTCGGCTATGTTTAAGGATAGGCACTTAACTGCTTTTGTAACATGAACTCTACAGAACATCTTATTTACTTTCTGTAGTTTCTCTCGTTAAAGAAAATGTTTGTGATCCCTCAAAGTTTCCTCCAGCAGAAATGAGCTGTTAACACGACAGCAGAGCGCCGAGCAGTGAACGAGCATTCCTCATGAAGTGTTTTAACAGAAAGTCCAATGTGGATTCAACACCGCTGCAAGACAAGTTGTGTTTCTCATAACTCGCCTCAGACTCTTACATTTAAGAAATGGAAGCTTGAATCAAACTTCAACATTTCCTGGTTTCATGTGACGTCAGCGCCACTAGGGAGCACCTGGAGGGCAAAACACTGCACTCCTCTGACGTTTGACATGTTTTAGTTTAGCTTGGACTAAATTCGAGCACAGTTCAGCCTCCAACAATAAAAGCTTTGTGACTGAATCTTTGTTCAGCCTCTGATTAGTGTGTGTTTGCCTTCCTGAATTATCACAGCTCACCTTCCTTATAATGACATTAGAGGGACCCAGACCCCATTGTAATAAATACACTGGTGTGAAAAACTATTTGCCCCCTTCCTGATTTCTTATTCTTTTGCATGTTTGACACACAAAATGTTTCTGATCATCAAACACATTTAACCGTTAGTCAAAGATAACACAAGTAAACACAAAATGCAGTTTTGTAATGATGGTTTTTATTATTTAGGGAGAGAACTAAATCCAAACCTACGTTGCCCTGTGTGAAATAGTAATTGCCCCCTGAACCTAATAACTGGTTGGGCCTCCCTTAGCAACAATAACTGCAATCAAGCGTTTGTGATAACTTGCTACGAGTCTTTTACAGCGCTCTGGAGGAATTTTGGCCCACTCATCTTTGCAGAATCATTGTAATTCAGCTTTATTTGAGGGTTTTCCAGCATGAACCGCCTTTTTAAGGTCATGCCATAGCATCTCAGTAGGATTCAGGTCAGGACTTTGACTAGGCCACTCCAAAGTCTTCATTTTGTTGCTCTTCAGCCATCCAGAGGTGGATTTGCTGGTGTGTTTTGGGTCATTGTCCTGCTGCAGCACCCAAGACGGCTTCAGCTTTAGTTGACGAACAGATGGCCGGACGTTCTCCTTCAGGATGTTTTGGTAGACAGTAGAATTCATGGTTCCATTTATCACAGCAAGCCTTCCAGTTCCTGAAGCAGCAAAACAACCCCAGACCATCACACTACCACCACCATGTTTTACTGTTGTATGATGTTCTTTGTCTGAAATGCTGTTACTTCTACGCCAGATGTAACGGGACATTTGCCTTCCAACAAGTTCTACTTTTGTCTCATCAGTCCACAAGGTCTTTTCCCAAAAGTCTTGGCAAGCATTGAGATGTTTCTTAGCTAAACTGAGACGAGCCCTAATGTTCTTTTTGCTCAACAGTGGTTTGCGTCTTGGAAATCGGCCATGAAGGCCATTTTTGCCCAGTCTCTTTCTTATGGTGGAGTCGTGAACACCGACCTTAACTGAGACAAGTGAGGCCTGCAGTTCTTTAGAAGTTGTCCTGGGGTCTTGTGTGACCTCTCGGATGAGTTGTCTCTGCGCTCTTGGGGTAATTTTGGTCGGCCGCCCACTCCTGGGAAGGTTCACCACTGTTCCATGTTGTTGCCATTTGTGGATAATGGCTCTCACTGTGGTTCGCTGGAGTCCCAAAGCTTTAGAAATGGCTTTATAACCTTTACCAGACTGATAGATCTCAATTACTTTTGTTCTCATTTGTTCTTGAATTTCTTTGGATCTTGGCGTGATGTCTAGCTTCTGAGGTGCTTTTGGTCTACTTCTCTGTGTCAGGCAGCTCATATTTAAGTGATTTCTTGATTGAAACAGGTGTGGCAGTAATCAGGCTTGGGGGTGGCTACAGAAATTGAACTCAGGTGTGAAACACCACAGTTGGGTTATTTTTTAACAAGGGGGGCAATTACTTTTTCACACAGGGCAATGTAGGTTTGGATTTAGTTCTCTCCCTAAATATTAAAAACCATCATTTCAAAACTGCATTTTGTGTTTACTTGTGTTATCTTTGACTAACGGTTAAATGTGTTTGATGATCAGAAACATTTTGTGTGACAAACATGCAAAAGAATAAGAAATCAGGAAGGGGGCAAATAGTTTTTCACACCACTCTATTGTTAACAGCAACTTAAGTGTTGCAGTGAAGTTACTTTACTGTGTAACCACAGATGCAGAAATTATTCATGTAATTCCAGAAGAACTGCTGAACAAAGCATCCAGACTCTGCCAGGCTATGGGGAATATGCAAAGCGCTCATAAAACAAGGCCTAGCTGCTGCAGAGGTGGTTTGATTTTTATGCCCACATCAGCTGTTGCTGCAGCGTAATACGATTAAAAACGGCTTGTGGCAGCAGTGTGTGAATTCCATAGGTCTAAATCAGGAAACATGAGCCAAATCCAGAAATGTCACGTTGACTCATGAGGAGTTTATGTCATTAAAACCAGAATCGATACAACCGGCTCACAGCCCAGGGAAGGAAAACAACTCCATTCTATTAAATGTAACAAAAACA